>NC_092266.1:22660756-22938256 GCF_036320965.1 Panulirus ornatus | reverse complement strand
AATTTACAACAGTGGGACTGCGCAGCAAAGTACTTAATATACCCAAGGTGAAGCACTCTGCCTGACTCGTCAAGGATCACAGCTGATCGGTAGTCACCGCAGGAGTCATACCAACGCCTGCTGGTAAACAGCAACTTAACCGCTGTTTGGTAAATCTTTTCTCGTCCTCACTGGTTGCGATGCAGATGTATATCCGCGTCGCAGCGCGATGGATTCAGTAGAGTGAGGTCCGCCACAGGTCTAACAGTCTTGCAGCAGCCAGTAGCCTTAGTCAGTGGCCGGCATGTGTTACTAGATGACCGGGAGACAGCACACAAGCTGGCTGCCACCTTATCCCACCCAGCCTCCATTGGCTTCATGGCTGTGGACACGGTACGTAGATATGGGAACGACCTTTGGATATGATGGCATGACCGGACCGTCATACCCAAGGGGTCGTATCGTCGCACCCCTAGATGGTGATGGTGTGTGATGACACGTTTTACGAGTTATTGTCGAGGAATGGTGATAAATGTAGCTCGTTGAATCTTGCATTTTCCCACGAAAGTGTGAATAGGCAATGGTGTTCTGAGTGTTAAAAAAAAATGGTTTTTACCATGAGCTGGCCGTAATGTTCAGTACCAGAGAGGGCAAGACTTTTTTTCTAGTGAGCTTGACTTTTTTTCCAATAATGCTTGGTTATACCACATCAGGCATACGTCTACACAGAAAAAAAACAAATCATGTTTTATAAACATATACTCAGTAGTACTCTTAATTCAGTTGCAGCTTCATCTTTTTTTCTCTGTCCTAACAGCTTTTGAGGAAGTGAGACAAAGTGAGTTGCCTTCACCTATTGAGGTGTATTTGCTGCCCAGGTTGACGTTTACCTACCGCAATTATTTAGAACTATTGCCTTTCTTGTCCTGCTTTGCTCCGACTTACATATCGGACTATATGTTTTTTTTTTTTTTGCGTATTGAATGTTTGTTTTTTTACGCTGTTGGAGCGAAAGAGAAACGATTGCAGAGGGCCATGATGTGAGTAGTGCTATGTTGACTTTACTAGTGTGTTAGGATCATCAAAATGGCTGCGTAATCGTTCTAGGTTTGTCATTAGTTTCTGATTTTTTTTTTTTTTAGGGGGACTTCATATTACGAGATACAATGACAACATAATCAAGGAGAAAGAAATTGTTTTGACAGTCAAGTCTGATATGATGACAGAGCCACTCTGCACACGTCAACAAGACAGTTCCGTCGTCTGCGGCAGGTTTTTCGATGTCGAGGTTCAGACTTGTGTTGAGTCATCCCTAGGCACATCTTCCCATTATTTGGCAACAGACCGTTCTGATGTAACGTCCCTCGGTGACGAAAGACATTTATTATCGGTTCACGTTAATAAACCAGCCGGCCTTGGTTGCCCATGGAAGCAACTCTTCCAGCGAGAGGTTAAAGGTGCACTTTTCCCTTTAATGTATCTTGACTCCCACACGGCAGCACCAGTGATGGTTGCTGCGTGTTTCCGTTATTCAAATAGTTTTTTTTCCGCTGTTCTATTGTCGTCCATTGTTTCTCACTTTACTTGCCTTTTTTCACATTTCTCATCAGCAGCATGCATTGTATATACATAATATGAAGCAACTGGTATTTCTTCATTTTATGTTGTCCAAGGAAGTAGTTTCTGCTTTTTTTCCCATACCAAAATGTCATATTCTTGTGTCATTTTATACACTTGGTAAGGAACTGAAACGTTTCTGGAGGATTTTGCTTTTACCCTGTTTGTGTGGCAGTAGGAAATTATGTGCATGCCAAGATTATGTTGTGAGATACGCGAGAATTTTCATGAATTTTCAGCTGCTTCGTGCCCCTCATCATTACAAACCTCAGTGGTAAAGCGACAAAGTTGCTAAACATCTTCAGGAAAGCGTCTCAGCACCAGTTTCCTTAGAGTTGATAGTTCAACCATACTGTAAGGTTATGTAGACCGCAACTGGACTGTGGTTGGCAGATATATTTTCTTCGGCCGCTAATGGCATCGTGAAAATGGTTGACGCTGTCCATAATCATGGTGTTAGAATATTATGCCCAGAAACATTCAGATCCCGTAAACTTGACGAGCTCCTAATGATTGTAAGACGTGGAGAACGTGACTTGACAGTGCCTACTTTATGCTTAAAAAGAACACTATATATCGACCTCTGCCTAAGTGTTTATGCGTTTGAGAGGACAAAGGTATGTGATCAGGAACCAAACTTCTCTAAACCTGTTAGCGTATATATATATATATATATATATATATATATATATATATATATATATATATATATATATATATATATATATATATATGTATTCTTTTTTTTCTTTCGTACTATTCGCCATTTCCCGCATTAGCGAGGTAGCGCTATGAACAGAGGACTGGGCCTTAGAGGGAATATCCTCACCTGGCCCCCTTCTCTGTTCCTTCTTTTGGAAAATTAAATATATATATATATATATATATATATATATATATATATATATATATATATATATATATATATATATATATATATATATTAATGGTGGTTTGGACAAATTCTCATGAAGTAGGTTTTGCTTGGTTCCCACTCAGGAAGGTTCGTGAGATCATGCTTTGCTGAGATTATATGAAAACATCTTAAAGTTACATTGCTTTCATGATAACAATAAGTTTTCTTTGGCATACTGCTTATTCATGCAGAGATGTTTTCTCCCTGGCTCAAAATATGGTTATTGTTGTTGCTGAAGAAGAATCTCAATTAGCAAAGGAGTGTTCCATTTACACTTTAATATTCCATATACACTGGGCAGTGGATAGCAAATACCATTGAATATAAGATCTAGGAGAAGAATGTTGAAGTGTTGGTTCAAACGAATGAGGGAAAACAGACTTTTTTTTTACCCCCTAATTTTAAGTTCAGAGTGCTCTACAAAGTACGGCAGCTTGAGTTTGTCAGCTACATGGGTTTTCAAAGAGCTGGCTTCACCACGCAGACTGAATTTTTATATATGGATTGCTGGGAAGAAATGAAAATCTATGGGAGAACATGCTGTTTAGGGAGTAGAGGGTTAAAGAAAGGTGTATGTGTGTCAAGCCAGGGTCAAGTAAATATGTAAGCTAGAGATTATTTAAAAGAACTGATTTGGTACGTGATAGTTATGTGGGTCCAGACACAGTAGTAGGAGTATGCTTAGACGTAAGGATTGTTAACTATAATCGGAGGAAGATTAATGTATTTTACATTCGCTCGCAGGTAAATTGATTCACACAGTAAACTATATGTTTATTTTGAAGATTTGGACACAGGGTAAATGATGTTATCATTTAAGTTAGCGGTGTGATCAAGATTAAGAAATAGACGGTATAATCCATCATTTTCCCAGTGTGAATCACCACCACCTTCCATCCGGCTGCCTTTCCAGCGGTAAACTGGCTACAACCGGCGCGAGCACTGTTAATAGTTGCATTGCAGTTCAGCATAACACTGAATACCGTGGAGGTTGCTGGAGATGGCTTTGGAATTACTTTTTTTCCTATCATGACATCCTGGCAGTCTGATTCCCGGAGAGCATGTAAACATCAAGTGTGCATTAGGCATCGATCAGTTTTAATTGTTCGTTAAATTACGATAATGTACAGTATATAATTTGTGAGTTTATTGTTGTGACGTGTGGTCCAAGTGGATATGCATGTGGAAATAAGCAAGTAAATGCGAGCACGCATTGAATTAGTCTTGGCTAGGCGGATGTGACCGTCTTAGGAAGTAACTTCGTAGTTTGCAGGTTATATGTACTTAGAGATTTACAGCCAAGACATTTAGTTGATGTTTACCTTGAGATAAGAAGATAAGTGACGAGATTAGTTTACACCGTTGGTATGCGCGAAATACAACTGAATACAGTTTATATGTTAATAGGAAATACCTAAATGTTTTATTGATAGAGGCAGGAGGTAGCTTTAAAAATGGGAAACGAATTACCTTATGAACTCTTATTGGCTTTCTGGAAATTTAGGTAAAGTGAAAATAGACTTAGCATTAATGATTTGGTCATTACTATTACAAATACATCATCTCAGATCATATAATTAAGGATAATACGGATAGTGCGAACAAAGGATGTAGGTATATTGGGTCATTTGACTCAATACACCCGACAACGGGCTTTCATTGTTGACAAGAGCTCGTGCCAAGCTTGATCTTGTCTAATCTTTACACACACACACACACACACACACACACACACACACACAGAGAGAGAGAGAGAGAGAGAGAGGTAAATTTGGACTTTGAATTCAGGAAACTGATGTACCAGAAAAGAATATTCTTGACAGATCAAAGTTAAAGGCAGTTGAAAAATCACAAAAGACTGATTGTTAGGAGGGAGTTGCGTTTTGATTATGGGTGTGAGGAAGGATGAGAGAGAGAGAGAGAGAGAGAGAGAGAGAGAGAGAGAGAGAGAGAGAGAGAGAGAGAGAGAGTCGCACAGCACACTAAGGTGGGCGTCCCTGACCTAGATTTACCGATAACGGTTTCTTCTCTTTCCCCAGTGTCGTCCAGGCGGTAAATGCCTCGCTCTTACGTAAGTGGTGGGCGGACTTATCACGCTTATTATTGTGTATTTGCAGTTGTGATTGATCCTTCGATTTCTGTAAACTTGAACATAAAATAATAGCTATCAATCTTATGCTGTGTAATTTTCATTTTCACCCGTTTTCAGCCATGCTCTTCATTGCAGTGTTACTAATTTTCACCAGAGCTGGCTTTAACTGGATGCCTATTTAGTAAGGGTTCCATTACAAGTGAAAACCATCCCTTCTCTGTCGTGTATTAACTAGATGCTATTTAGTGAGGGTTCCACTACGAGTGGAAACCACCCCTTCTCTCGTGTGTTTACATGACTTCTCATGAAAATGCCTGTGTTTGTCGAGTTTTCAAGTGACTCCATGTCTACCAGGGGTAGAAATACTCCAAAGCACATCTCTGAATACGTCCTTGTTTAGCTAACCGTAAGCCATGCTCAAGTAGCTCCGAATGATTAATGCCAAGTTCCTAGATGAAGAACAGAAATTGTTCCAGCACTGTTTGTGGTCATAGTGTTACAGAGGCGCAACAGTGGCGTCCAGAATCAGTAATACACGATGTTGATGAATACTTACGAAATTATTGATTGCTGATGACTCACTGCTTGGAGGAACTGTAGTTCATGGTGATAGGCGACTTAAAAGTCTTTTAAAACCATTTTCTTTTTACTACAGATCTTCTGTCATGTTCAATATGTTGCGTTCT
This sequence comes from Panulirus ornatus, assembly GCF_036320965.1. NCBI lineage: Eukaryota > Metazoa > Arthropoda > Malacostraca > Decapoda > Palinuridae > Panulirus > Panulirus ornatus. The sequence continues at coordinate 22,932,966 of NC_092266.1, read as the reverse complement.
TTAACCTTTTGAAGCGTATACCGCAATAGAGCCACAGAAATCATATTATTGATACTCGCGTATGCGAGAGGCTAAGCGTAACATTTCTTCAGAAGTAGGTGTTGTGGCAGCCAGATGAGATTGTAGGTGATTACAGACGTACGGTTACTGAGGCGGAAGTGTAGTTAATGAAGTGAGAGGGAGCTACAACTGCAGCGAGTGACCATGAAGGTTGCGCAAAAAAAATGTTAAGTAGAGGAAGTGATTCGGGAACAAGTTATCGGGCAGGTAGCGGTGAGGGCGTTTGCTTGTAGCCTTGTTCTTCGCTTGGCTCTTCGTCACCTGTTGAAGGAACCCAGCCGGATATCTTTTTATATAATCTATTACATGCACTTAGGCATGATGACAAGCTCTCCTCAAGTCTCAAACATATGTCCCGTTTCAGAGTGAAGTTGCCCATAGTTACAGAGATTATACACTTAAATCATCTTCATCAGCGTACCCTTCATTAAAACAAGAACATTTTCTTGGGTATTTGATATCCAACAAAGTGAAACTTTAAATAATTTGTATGTGGAAAGGACATTAATCCATTTACTTGGTGCTCTAAGAAGCAAGCAACTCTGTATTATATGGGTTCAGATGGGATTTCGTCGAATAATTACCATTTTCCAGTATTCATCTAACATGCTCATGTATGAAATGATATGGGATAACGAAAGCTATGCATGTGGGTACTGCTGACCTTTGTCAGTGTATCATGTAATGGGTCATGCTACTACGTGGCTACAAACACATGAATTACGTCATTGATTGGTGCTGCATGGCTGACAGGGCTGACAATGTGTTCTAAATAGAAAAGACCCGTAATATTCTATCCGAAGATAGAATAAGGAGGAAATGACATGTACAACAGCATAATACGCCTTTTGTGCGACAGTTTTGATAATAGACCATATCCATCCATCATTTGATTCACAGCTTTTGCGATGGTACTAGTAAGACTACACACGATATACGATATAGTTCTTGGAAGGAACCCAGCCCCGGTGTGAATTCTGATGATGATGATGATGATTAATTGTATAACTAGACCACAGTTTGAGATCCAAGTCTGAAAAAAATATACATACCTTGGAAAGTCGGTTGGGATGACTGTGCGCAGTCATGTTCTTATAATTATAGGAACTGTAATCGAGTTTATGAATATACCCCATCATGAAATGATTACGTTATTTCATTCTCCATAATCAAGTACTTCGATGTATTGTATCACCTCTAATGAAGCCATTCCACATTGTCTAAGTAGCTCTAGAATGTAGGTCATAGGAGGGATCCTATCGCACTCGCCGTCTTATCTTGCTTTTATACCTTTCTAAATGAGTGAGTGGAGTTAGTGCTGTTAAAATTGTATTTATTTTGTTAAGTGCACTATTGACAACCTACGTTGAGTTGTTGACTTTCAAGAATTCTCTCCTCAAGTGCCAACATCAAGGTTTTACTAGGAGTAAAGATAGATTTCAGATAAACCTGATTGGCTTTCTTCAGTATGGTGAAATCCACTCCTCAGTTGCTCGAGAAGATATCTTCCAGTGAAAAGTAAGGTAATAAAGTTTTTTTTCACTCGGTCGTTACTATTATGGCAGAAAACCAAAATGTCTACCCATACAAGACCCATATCCTGATGATATTTCACATTAAGTGCTGAAAATGTGTGCAGATACTTAAGTAAACCTCTTGAAATATTATATTCTTCATAATGTCAGTGGAGAGAGAGAGAGAGAGAGAGAGAGAGAGAGAGAGAGAGAGAGAGAGAGAGAGAGAGAGAGAGAGAGGCAGAGAATGGAAAACAGGGAACGTTATACCTGTACACAGTATAAGTAAATAGAAACTGGGAACAGTCACTGAACTACTGGCCGGTCCCATTGATGAGTGTAGTATGTATAGTTGAGACAGTTAAAAAGCAAGTAGATGATTCAAAGTAAGGTATAAATAACCCAAGTGAGAGCCGGTATGGGTTTACGAAAAGGTTATTAGTATTAAACCTCTTGGATTTCTTCAAAAAAGTGAGTTTTATCCGAGGGACCTTACGAGTGTAAAGCTCCTTCCCCATACATTGTAAATAGGCAATGAGATCACACACACACACACACACACACATCTCCGTGGTGTATCGGTTAGCGTTATTGACCGTCACGCAGTGCATGGGTCGAGTGATATCAAACCTGCACAGGTTCGAAAGCAGGTTGCGATTGCTGGTTCACAGTTCCCCCAGCTTTTCATCCTTTCCTAAGGGGCTTCTCTATAACATGGGCACCTGCAATAACCTAGGGTGTGTCTGTGTGTACATACATGCATACATATGAATAAAGGCATGGTACATACTGGTTTATACAAGGTTAATAGAGTAAAACGAGTGTAAAACTTTTTCTCCGTTACACACACACATTCGTGAATTCTGTAAACTATTCTTTTTTTATTTATTACACCTATTGAAGCACAAAGACTTAATAGAGATGGTCCGGAGGGAGACCACTAGATGACAAGTACCAGAATTAAGAGAAATGAGTTAAGAGAGAGGTTAGAGGGAAGAGTAAGGAGTGAACCGATCACAACCTGAAATTAAGCAAGAAACTGTAGAAGAAATATGAAGAGGTGCTTTTATAGTATGAGTAATGGATGAGTGGGATAAACTGTGTTGTGGACGAGTGAATGTGAACAACATACATTCTCCTAAAAAGTAGTGTTATTGTAGAGAAAGGTCGAGAGTTCACTCACAGTACCATACAAATAGTTAATGACATGGAATTATGACAGTGCAATTTTATTCTAATGCAAAATGGAAGAGTTATTAGTGTTTTTTTTTGACGATGTAGCATAATAATCTCTTTCTCTTGCCGTATGAATTAGTTTCTTTCCTTACAGGTGAATGGGAGGGAGTTGGCTCCACCTGGAGATGACACCTTTTGCGGTCCGCTCCACAAACGCGTTTGCCGGGATGTCATCTTCCTCATCATCTTTATCGCTTTTGTCATAGGAGCTGTAAGTCTACCGCATTATTGTACGCTTGTTAATCATACTGAAAATTGTTTCCTCTGCTTCATACATGATCATGTATTGCTGTGATTACATGTTTAATGTTAATTTTTTACGTTTTGTCTTTTTTCCCTCTGGCTTGCATGATGGTATGTATATATATGATTCACTTTTCAACTTGCAGTGAATCTGACCTCATGGTTGCAGGCTTGTGATTTCATCTTATGTTCGAATATGAAATTCAGACTGATTCACAGCAGTTCCTCATGTCTCTTTACTGTTTCTCCATTCAATATTCTTTATCGTATTACTTTATGCAGTGCTCTGTTGATGTTACTTCATATGTGACACAGTTTTGTTACATATCTTCATTTTGTTGTGTACATAATCATGTGTCATTATTACTTCATGCTATGTGCATTATTGTTCTTGTATGATTTTTTATTAGTAGCATTATACGTGGTTTTGTATCACTGTTCTTCATTATGATGTGGTTTGCTCGACTCATAATCTCTTGCTGCTTCACTTCAGACAAGATCATGTGTCGCTACTTCTTCACATGTGGTCTTGTATGGCAAGCATTTCATACTTAATCCAATGTTGGATACTTCAGACAGGGATTATTATTGCTGTGATACCATATGTGATCATCTATTTTTTTTTTTTTTCTTGGTGAACTACATGCCACATCGATGATTTTATTTGTTCGTTACATATGATTATATATATATATCTGTAACTTCATTTTTCTTTCAAAGTAACCAAATTGGCACTAATTGAAGCTATTTTTATGGAAAAGGTAAAATTATTTTCAAATAAGAAAGACAATACAAAGGGAATAGATTGTAGCTCCTCATGTGTTAGTAAACCTAACTGAAAGTGGAAAGGTTACAGAAAAAGATGAAAGAAGGGAGAGAATTCAGTAGCTTCACTGTGCAAGGAAAGATCTAGGTACCATACCATTATTGGTTAATCCTTGTGTCCACTTACAAATTTGGGAAAAAGCAGTCATGGTCCTAGGGACTGTGACACATGCAGACAGGTCTTTAAAGCATTTGGCCAGAATAATTCCTGTGAGAACAGAGATGGAGATGGAACGAAAGCTTCACACATAAAAAAAGGTAGTTGAAGAGTGATGACATCCAGAAGTTAATGAGGTGAAAGGCTTTTGATTCCACTTGGTTTAAAAGGGAGTTGGAGGGAAAACCAACCCATATGTGCAAGCACTGCTCCATACAGGAATGAATGAGACTCCTTTTAAATGGGAATAGCTGTTCAGAAAAAAATTGCAGCACGTATGAAAACCCCAGCTTTTGTAAAGTAGATGTAATCATTTGTTATTACTTCATACTTGATACATGGTACTGTTGTTATATTTGATAATTTGTCACTGCTGCTTCATGACACTGTATTGATGTTATTCATCATTTTTTCCTCCTTGTTGGTCTTACTATTGATGTTATTCATCATTTTTTTCCTCCTTATTGGTCTCACTCTACAAGATACTCCTACTGTGCTTCTTACTTGAGTGCATGTACCCAGTATATGATGCACAGAGATATATCCACATTATATTATTATCCTTTTTCTTTAAGGAGTTTTGTTGTTCCTCAGATTTTCTACCTTGGCTATGTGTCCATGGAAGGGGACACTGCCCGTATCATCTATGGCCATGACAGATACGGTAATGTGTGTGGCCAAAAGAACGAAAAGTACTTCAACCTTGATAAATCTGGCCAAGACTTCACTGACAAGCCGTATGTACATGCTCATCCTCAAGTTCTCCATGCCCACAATTGTACATGATGTAGTTTTTCATGAACCCATTTGAACCTAGTCCAGTTCTCAAGGACCACATCTTTCTGCTTTAGTTTCCTAAAGCCATACTGTACTTCACCAAGATCCTCAGTACCACAGCACTACTTTGCCTAAATCACATCTGGACACACACACACACACACACACTTTCCAACTAACTATTCAACAACTCAGTCACTTTCCTCTTTTTAGAAATTCAGCAGTGTTGTCATCCACTGCAGCCACTTTGCCATATTTCAGCTTATGCTTAGCTTTCATCACTTATCTTTTCATTACACCACATCTCTCACTTTGCGTAGTTCTCCAATCCAGTCACCCTACATCTGCCACCCTATCATCAAACATGTTCATTAGTTTTTCAGAGTTCTCACTCCAGCTCTTCTTTGCCTTATCTCTGCCCATTACTGTTCCCTTGTTTGCCCTCTTCACCAGTGTTCTGATTTGTTCTTTTTTTCACATATTAACCTCTTTCCAAAACATGCCCATACACTTCTCTTTTCTCTTTCCCTAGGAACTTAATATCCCCATTCCATCTCTAACATTCCTTTCTCACATACCCACCTCTCACCTGCACACCACACTTCTCACGCATGCATTTCATTCCTCACTGACTCCTCTATCTTCACTTGTTCTCACTTCTTCCCATTCTGCAGTCAGTCTCTCCTATTATTTCATCACATAAGCCTATTCCAAAAGACCACATACACCACAACCCTCCTGAATATTTAGGCCTTGATAATTCTAAGCCTCTTTTACTCCATACTTCCGTATACTATTTGGTCTTTTTCTCCCTCTTGCTTCATTCACTCTTGGTGCAAATATCCTCATAGTCAGTCCTTCTTTGCCAATCCTGTCTGCATGTTCAAGTCCTACCAGCAAATCTCTCACAGCTCTCTCATATCTCTATCAGCTCTCTCATTCATACTCCACTTACTACCAAACATCTCTCTTCTGCCATTCTCAACATACTCAGTTCCCCTTGTGCCATGCCATGTATTGTCCTCACACAATTTATCTCCAGCATTCAGGGCCCAAGAATCACACCCATATAACTATACTGAAACTATTATCCCATTAAACATATCCATCTTTGCTCTCACAATCAGTAACCACACCTGCACGTTCTTCAGTGCTGCCTTATACTCCATTCTTACATATCTGTCTCATCTTACATAGACAGTAACCACTCCCACACATTCGTCAATGGTTCCTTATAACCCACCTTTACCTATGTTTGCTGCAGCTTCCTTAGTTCCATCTGCTAGATGTCCATTCTCTAGGACAAGGACTCAAGCACTACACTTTCTCCAGGTTTTCCCCTTTCAAACATATTCAAACCAGCCTGTCTCAACCCCTCCCCCTTGTTAAACCTCATCACCCTATTTTCATTTACATTGACCCTCAACTTCCTCCTTTCACACACTCTTCTGAACTCAGACACCAGCTTATGAAGTTTCTCTTATAAGTCTTCAACCTTAGCCAAGTCATTTGTGAACAGCAAGCAACTCATTAAGGCACCCCCCATCCCCAGCATACTATAGACTCATCCCATGTCTAAGACTAATAGATTTACCTCTTTCACCACCTTATCCAAAAACAAGTTGAATTGCCATGGTGGCATCACACTCCCCTTACACAGACCTCTTGCACTTGGAACAACTCATGCTCTTCCCCTCCTACTCGCACACAAACTTTATGCTCTTGATAAGAACTCCTCTGCATCTTGCAACTTTCTTCTACATTTACTGAATGCTTCTCTCGTCCCTAACATATACTTCCTCCAGATTCATGTATGTGGTACTCATTTTCTTTTGCCAAGTATTTTTGAAGAGATTTTTCCAAGCAAACACTTGATGCACAAATCCTTTGTTAACCTAGAAGCCACATTGTCTTTCCCCAGTCTGATGTTCTGTGTGAGACACCTCTTTCTCATTCACTTCTTTCACCATATACCTCCCCAGGTTTCCCATATACCTCCTCAGATATACTCAAGACTTAAACTTCTGTAATTTTAGCATTAACTTTTGGTCCCCCTACCTTCATATAATGGCACTGAATAGACATTCTGCCAATTCTCAGGCACCTTCCCTTGGGTTATACAGTCACTGAAAAGCCTGACAAACCAGTTTATAACACTTTGACCCCTCTTCTTAAAAGACTTAGTTGGTAGCCTTAGGATGCTAACAATTAATATAATGATTTTGGCCACATCTGTAAGGGGGAGAACAGCTAGTGCTTGCAACTCAAGTGGTAGCACTGGCATCTAATGTGATAGTGGCAGTAATTATCATGATAGTGGTAGCAGCCGTTATGACAGTTACACAGTTAGGATGACCATGGCAGTGGCTGAAATGGGTATCATTGGCAGTAGCAACAGAGAATAGCAAATGCAGTGGTGTTCACAGCAGATGGGATAGTATTAATTACCAATAATTTGGTGTCAGCACTGAACATTACTGCATAAGTAGCTTACTTTGTGGTGCCCTCAGCATTGTTAAAGGTATTAGCAACCAATATGATATTATTAGCACAAGTTGTAACAATTTTGGCAGTTGAGGTGATAGTGCCACAAGCTCTAGAGACCTCTCTTGTTGCAGGTATCTCAGTGTGGGCCTGGAGTTGGGTGAGTTGTTAGATGGACATTGGCAGGGATTGACTGGGACTTGTGTGGCCAGGTGTCCAGCTAACAAGTAAGAGATTAACTCTGTTTACCTCCATGTTTTAACATTCCTCTCCAACAGCTACCATATGCTTGTGGTATATTCTGTATCTTTGATGTGATACATTGTGAAACACTTGGATGTCTTAAGAATACAATTTTGGTGATGATGTATTGACTACTTCTGGCAAACAGTCCATAACCTACCACAGACGTATTTACGTATTTCATAGTTGATCAGACTAATGGTGCTTTAAGCACTTCATTTGCTATGCTGCACATGGTGCTGTTCTTATGTCTCCAAAGTTTACATTACTAAAAGTGTACTAAGCATTACAATTACAGTTCACTAATACGTTCTTATATTTATGTCTTGTAACTTGGATATGCATAGTTGTTATCCTTCCATGCTTTATATGTTTTATGCTGGCTATTGGCGAGTTTAAAAGCTAATGCATTTGTTCTAGCTGTTCTTGGTGGACTTTACTTCATCTTTCTTAGTATAAAGCTCATTGGCAGCTTTAATGCATCTGAATTGGCACCTAGATAAGTCAGTTGTGACTCAAATCAGTTATGGAAGGAATTTAAAGTAACATGACATTACCCCAAATGGATGATACATGATAAGAGAGACAGAAACTTTAACCAAATGGAGTTTTATTTGAAGAAACAATATATTGGTGTCATTTATGATAGCAGATTTTTATCAAAAAGAAGTAAACATCCTCCTTGGACGTATATCTTACTCAGAAAGAATTGCATGCCTGTAGGTAGTCAGTCCTTTAACTTTGCAAAAATATGGTGCTTATCATGATAACGAAATTTTGAGGTTCAGTCTCTAGTACTGATTATTATTTCATCCTCAAAAAGGGCCACAGCAATGAGATGTGTGTTTGAAGTTTGAAAAACAATCTTTCTTTGTATGCAAATAGGATATTTGATTATATGAATTATCTGAAATTTTTCTAAAAGTAATTGACACAAGAGTTAAGATACACCTTGTCGGGATTATTTTATGTATCAGCTGTGGAGATAGCTAGTGTATTACCAGTGTTTAGTATAATATGAGACTTAAATGTCTGCTTTGCAATTGTAGTAGCTTATGTCATTGATGAAGTTATTTATGGGTCATTTTCCCAAGGGATATTTTCTTTATCCTATCTAAATGCCTTTCCTATCACCACAATACAGATTCAGAAAAAGACAAACAAATGGTCTCACTTATGCATACCTACTTGTTGTATATGATGTACAGATACCAGAGTTCTATCATCCATAGCTAAGCCTGTTCCATGGTTTCCTCTACTTCTTATGGTGCAATTCTTATGAAGTGGATAAGGTAATCCATAGAGTAGTCTTCAAGGATTGTTGTGGATGGAAGACTCTGTTTTCATGATAGCTGAAGATGATATGTGCAAAGAAAGCCACTTGTTCATCTGTTCATGTTATTATTACATGGAAGTAGGAAAGGCAAAAATATGAACAAAAAAGGAATCAATAGTAAGGTAGTTTGAATCCCATTATTCTCACTGCAATCCAAGTCTATTATTACATTGCTATGATTCAGGTCAACTGCAACATCATGTGATCATTATTGCAATAGCAAATATTCCACTCATTCTCAGCTCTGAATTAGAAATAATTGTATACTTTATGCCAAAATTTAGATTCTCTCTTATGTCTTTTCATGATCATAGAATTTTGCATAATAGTTACCTGCCATTTTGATTTAGACCACTGTAAAAATTGTTGACAGGTTAAAGGATTTATATAACTAGATGCCATTATTATTTTCTTTTTCAGAACTTTGTTTTTATAAAATGTCGCAGTTACCATGGCATGATATCTGAGTTTGTTCCAGTTCAACACAGGTGGGTAACAGATGCATCCCCATCCGCACTGACGATGCTGCTAAGAAATTTGATGACATAACAAATGTAACCTTCGGTATCACTGCTGAAAATTTCTTCAAGACAGTTGGGCAAGACCTTGGCACATCTTGGGTTGAAATCATCATCCTGTGCAGCATAGCTTTGGGTTTTGCTGTTATAGTTACAGCCTTGCTCAGGTTATTACTTTTATACAAAATATACAGTACCTGTAGCTTTTGTTTGTCATAGAAGGTGATTATGAGATGGGGATGGAAAGCTGGAAATCATGCACTCTTATCACTATAAAAGTAGGAACAAGAAGGCTCCAAATAAGGATTTTTACTCAAAAGTATTCCTGACCATGACACTTCATGGGCCACCCATGGTGAAGCGCATATGTTCAAATCCTGGTTGTGGCAGTGGGTCCACATATACACACACATACACAGACATATACATATGTACATATTCATATTTGTCTTCATCCATTCCCAGTGCCACCCTGCCCTACTGGAAGCATACTCACCATTTCCTGTGTTAGTGAGGTAGCGTCAAGAATAGAGAACTGAGCCTTAGAGGGAAAATCCTCTCTTAGCTTCCTTCTCCGTTCCTTCTTTTGGAAGAGTAATAACTGGAGAGGAGGATTTCCAGCCCCTCCAACTCCCACCCCTTTTAGACACCTACTACGACAAGCAGGGAATACGAGGGAAGTGTTCTTTCTGTCCATCCCATGACAGCTAGAGACTGAGTGAGAATGAATGTAGCCTTTTTTGTCTGTTTTCCTGGCACTACCTCATATCAGGATGGATTTCTATTTTCGTACTTGCTTACTGTCACCCACTTTAGTGAAGAAAGACCTCATTTGATCACATCCATTCTCTAACTGTCATGTAATGCACCAAAATCCACATTCAGGCACACGCACACCTTTCAGTGATTTCCTCTGGTTGCTTAATGTGCCCTAGTTCAGTCCATTTACAGCACATTGCTTTCTCTATAGCACATCACTCCGGTTCACTCAATCCCATGCATGCCTTTCACCCTCCTGTATATTCAGGCCCCTGAGTGCTCAGAATCTTTTTTTTCCATCCTTCCATCTTCTCTAGCAAGTTAGTCAGTTGTGGTATGCTGGTGACACAGCATTGGTGGCAGGTTTGAGTGAGACTATGTAGAAGGTGGTGTCTGAGTTTGAGAATTTGTTTGTAAAGGGAGGAAGTTGGGAGTAAATGTGAATAAGAATAACAGTATTAGGTTTAGTAGGAAAGAGGGACAGCTTAGTTGGGGCACAAGTTTTAATGGAGAAAATTTGGAGGAAGTAAAGTTTATAGATACCTGGGATTGGACATGGAAGCAGAAGCCAGTGAGTCATGGGATGGGCGAGGAGACTAGAAACAATGAGGAATGCGTGGAAAAAGAGGTCATTATCTGTGAGAGCAAAAATGGATATATTTGAAGGTACAGTAGTTCCATTGATGTTATATGAATGTGATGCATGGGATATTTAGATGAGAATATGTGGAAGAGGATGGATGTGTTGGAAATGAAGTGTTTGAAGACAATTTGTGGTGTGAGTTGGTTCAGATGGGTAAGTAATAAAAGGGGTAAGAGATAGGTGTGGTATAAGAAGAGTGTGGCTGAGAGAGCTGCTTAGGGTGTGCTGATATGGTTTGGAGATCTAGAGAGAATGAGTCAGTTGAGGTTGACAAAGGATATATATGTCAGAAGTGGAGGGAACAAGGAGCAAAGGAGACAAAATTGTAAATGAAAGGATGGAGTGAAAAAGATTTTGAGTTTTCTGGGCCAAAACTGCAGGAGGGTGAAAGGAGTGCATATGATAGAGCAAACTGGAATGATGTAGTATACAGGGGGTGATGTGCTCTCAATGGACTGAAGTAACTGGGGAATCTATGGAAAGGTCTTTGGGGCTATGGTTTCAGTGCATTACATATGCCAGCTAGAGAGTGGATATGAGGAAATGAGGACTTTCTTTGTTCCTGTGCTGCCTTGCTGATGTGGGAAATTGCCAATAAGTGTGAAAAAATGCATATTAAAAGATTACAGTTTCTTCAGTGCACAAGTGTCATATGCAGAGACTTTTTTGACATTTATCAATCTCTAATGAATGGAAGAACAGTGAAAATAACAGAAGGAAACATTATTATAAACTAATTTGTTTGGGGATGCTCATCACACAGGTTCCTGGCTAGCATCGTGGTATGGTTGACAGTCATCATTATTGTGGTTGGTTCTGTTGGTGGCACCATCTACCTGTGGGTTATATGGCACCTCAAGAATAAGGAACTTATGGCCTTAAAAGCCAGCAACACGGCATCTAAACCCCTTGAAATTGATATGAAGGAGACATCGGTGCGAACCTATCTGATCATGGCAATCATAGCTACCATTATCACGGTAAGTAATGGCATAGCTAAGCCAGGTGTCATCACTTATTGATGGAAAACCAGAATGTTTAATTTTTGAGAGCTTAGACAAACTGAAATATTATGTCCCTGATTTTACAGTTACTACTGTTATGCTTATTTAACCTGGCAGGTGTTGGCATTGATCTTACTGATAGCTATGAGGAATCGCATTCGACTGGTGATTGCCCTTTTTAATGAGGCAGGGAAGGCAGTGGCTGCCATGCCCCTCATTCTCCTGCAGCCATTGTGGGTAAGATTTCTTGCTACCATTTTATAAATTGTTACTTTGCTTTGGAGCAAAGGAGCTTCCATTTGATGTATACTTTTATAAACCCAAAATATTTTAGATACTTATTATTATGTGCAGTGTAGAGAATGTGGATAACAAGACAGATTAATGAAAAAAATGGTGTGATTAGAGAAGACATATCATCAGACTGACAACAAAAGATATCAATATGTATCTGTTAGTAGATAAATATTTCTTTCAAAACATCTTTTTTATTCCTGAGATGGGATAAGAATAAGTTAAAGGATTAAGAAAAAAATTGATTAAAAGTGAGGAGTATGTATGTGAGGAAGTACCGGGAGAGATATAAGTACAGTTTTCCATATTAGAAGAAAGAGTGAGTAGAGCAAATGTGTCAGGACGGCTATCATGAGGTATACAGACTGCTGGAAAAGTGAGATAAGAAATATTAAGGAGGCAGAAGATTGTACCACAAGTGCTGGTGGCATATATGGGTGATACCTCTCCATCGCTGAATGAATATGCCTTAAGTATTCATTCATCTAGTGCACTTTTACCTTTGATTTACCATATGGTTATAAGTCTCTACAATTGTTTTTCTTCGTTTTTTTCTACCATTGCTTTTTCACATAACATATTGAAGGTGTTTATATCTCTGCAGACATTTGTATGGATAACAGTGGTGTGTATGGTTTGGTTACTTGGGTGGCTGCTGATTGAATCCAGTGGCATCCCACAGAAGAAAGATGATATGGTCATCTTCGTCAGGAATGCCTTCATATTGGTGAGTTTGTATTCTATCGTATGTACTGAAGTGGCCTTTTAAGTATTTCCAGTAACATCATTATAATCATGCTTTAGCTTAATCCCCTACTTTGCTTTGAAACTCCCATGTAGTGCAGAGGAAATGGCAACAAAATCCTGTTTTCTACAACTTTTTTAAGCAGCTAGAAACTATGATGTATGGAATATTTTTTGCAATTTTTGTTTGTGAGACCTACTATCTAAATAGATAATCATATATCTGGTGTGCACAAAAGGATCACTTTTTTTTACCCATGTATTTTATAGCAAAATGCTTCTTTTCTTATACAAAATATTCATTTCATAGAACGGACTATTATGTAAAGTGCCCAAAAGGATATCCTTCTACTCCTAGAATGAGATGGTCCTTGAAAAATTTATCTTGTTGCATGCCATGCAAGCCAGTGTTTTGAAAACCTATGCTGAATCTTTTGTCATACTTTTTAAACAGTAACACACTACCTCTTTTGTCATGTGGTTTATACATACCTCTTCAATCCCTAGATCGGTTTTTTCTCTTTCTTTCCCATCAACGTTTTTAGGTAGTTCTCTTCCAGTTCCTAGTTTCATGCCTCACCAGCCTCACTTATAAAAATTTTGTGAGGTATTAGCTATGTGTTTCACCTGCAGTTCCTTGCAGTCACTATCATCACTTTTCTAATTCTTCATTCTCTTAATCCACATTGTTGTCAATCATTTGCTGAGACTTTTACTAGTTCCTTTATGATTATATATGCATTCTGATTTTGCATAGTTAGAAAAGTGCTGATTTTGTGTCATAAAATTTTAGACAGTCATACATCTGTACACAATGTCTAATGCATTTGGTTTAAAATGTGTTGTGGTCTGCTGTATTCTACTTGCTTCATTGTTTACAGTACATTTACCTATAAGACAGCTTTTGATCTTTTGTACTAATACACCAGGAAACAGATGAAGAATGACCCATTCACTCATATACATAAACGCACTTACATATGTACACACATACATATTCATATTTGCTTGCCATCATCCATTTCGAGTGTCACCCTGCTCCACAGGAAACAGCATCGCCTCCCTCTGCCTCAACGAAGTAGCACCAGTATAAGTGATTGCTTTCTTTATCCAGCAATTTTTTGTAGTTATTCCTATCATCATACTTTTAGGTTCTTGGATTTTCTTTTTAATCTCTGGATTATCTACCAGATTTCTTTTTTATAGGCTCCAGTTTGAGACAGAAGTCTTCATCAATGCTGGTCTTTAATTGATATATAGAGAGAATTATGAAAGAGGAAAAATAAAGACAAGAAGTATTTTCAAATTTTGGAGGAAGTCACCTTATTAAATTTCAAAGTGTTTACTATAGATATGGTGTTATTGTCATTTATTTATTTCTCTCATAATTGTTTGAGATCTTTCCCCATGTTTTTGTCAAACACTTCTCATCTATACTCTCAGTAATCAGAGTTGTTGGGCTGTCCATGCTGATTTGTTCTTATATAACAAATGTGTCAGTTGTGGACTTAATAGTAGTATCCTCTTTTTGTTAGTGTGCTGCAAGTTTTCAAATTTTCACTTTCATTTTCTTTGCTTTCTTTTTACAGCACTTGTTTCTTGTTACTTTCTTAGACTTTCACACTTAAAGATCACTTTTGTTTGAAACTCACCTTTCTATTAAAATGAAACTGCTGTTTTGACTTGTGAGAATAGTGATTTAGAGCATAGTAAACCTTTATATTTTCTTTGTGAATAAATCACTGGTTTGACTTGGTTTCCAGGTTTGTTTCTGTTTGATCACAGCACCCCTCATATTTGATTACATGAGTTTGTTATTTGTGTTGTCATAAATAATATTATTTGTGCTTGTATTGGGAGCAGTAGCAGAGAAGAAAGAGGAGAGGAAGGAAATGGAGGGATGGAGTGAAGGAAACTTTGGGGTACCAGGGCCTTGAATGTTCAGGAGGATGAAGCATGAATGGGATTGATTAGATATGATCAGAGTGGTACAGGGAAGTAGTAGTATCTTGGGCTTAGATGTGGATGGTGGGTTGTGGTTTCATCACATTATACTGTACCTGACAGCTAGCAAATGGATATGTGCAAATGATGATGTAGTTCATTTGTTCCTGATGCTACCTTGATATGGCAGGAAAAGGTATTAGTCATGATATTATTAACTGTACAGCACTTTTATTTGTACATATTTGGTCACTTAAATGACTAGTCTTTTTCTCCTCCAGCACATGAGATGGTACCATTTTTTTGCTCTACTGTGGATCTCCCAGTTTGTTCTTGCCTGTCAGGATGTCACTGTTGCTGGCTCCATTGCCCAGTGGTACTTCACCAGGTAACTATCATTTCACCTTGTACATCACCATACGATTTGAGGGAGAAAAGCTTAAAGAACTGGCATTTGAGTTTAGGAGAATGTGTGAATGGAGAAAGTCGAGAGTTGATGTGAATAAAAGTAAGGTAACAAGGTGTGGCGGGGGGAACAGATTTGTTTATGGTTGTGGTTGAATAGGGAGAATCTGGAGGAAGTGAAGTGTTTAAGATGTCTGGAAATGGACATAGCAGTGGATGAAACTATGGGAGCTGAATTGAATTACAGGATGTGAAAGGGAGGGCAAGGGTCTTGGGATTTATTGAGAAATATGTTGACGGAGAGGTTGCTTTCTCCGAAGACATTAATAGGTATGTTTAATGGTTTGTTGGTCCCAGTGTCCAGCAGTGTTGTATGGGTGTGAGTCTTGGCCCTTAATGTATTCAGGGTGACCTTATATAAACATGAAGATATCCCCATGTGCAAAGGTATTTAGATAAATCATCCTATCTCTCTATCTTTATCTCTGACACCTTTTCCTTCCAGGAACTCCCTTCAAGGGGGTGGCCATGGCAAGAGAGTCTGCACTTATCCCTGTCCTTACATGACTTTCTCGCATACAACACCATTTCTTACCTTCTTTACCTTTTCTCTCCCTTCATACTCTTCAACACTATTTCCCTATGTCACAGGTGGTCTTCATCTCACATCAACCCCTTCAATCATACAATCATACACTCTTCTTGCATTCTTTCCACGTACTCAAACCTCCCAAAATGGATGGGAATGGATGAAGGCAAGCAAGTATGAATATGTACATGGGTATGTATGTCTGTCTATGTATGTTTCCCATGTCAGCAAGGTAGCACCAGGAAACGCAAAGAAAGACCCATCTGCTCATATACAGATATATATACGTGCATACACAAATACAGCCATGTACATATATACACAATCGCTTGTTTACCAAATGGCGTCATAGCTTTGTCTCTTCGATATGTATCAACTGACTGTTATATTTCTCTCTTGTGTCTCCCTTGATGATGTGATTATTACACAAAAGTGCACTTGGGAACTTATCGTGTTTCATTTTCCCCATGGACTCATGTACACATGTACATATTCATATTTGCTTGCGTGCATCCATTCCCGGCACCACTTTGCCCCACATGAAACAGCATCACCACCACCTGCGTCAGCGAGGCAGTGCCAGGAAAATGGACAGTAAAGGCCACATTCATTCACCCTCAGTCTATAGCTGTTATTATCATATATTTCATACTTGATCACCATTTCCTGCAATAGCATGGTGACATAAGGAACTAACAAGGAAAGGCTGCATTTCTCACGTTCATTCTCTAGCTGTCATATGCAGTGCACCTGAAGCTGAGCTCCCATAAGTACAACCAGTTCCCACAGACCTTTTTAGGGTTTACCCCAGCCACTTTACAAGTGCATGGTTCAGTCCATTGAAAGAATGTTGACCCCTGTTTACCACATTCAAACTCTTTTTCACTCCAATCTTCCATCTCAATTTTGGTCTCCCCCATCTTATTCCCTCCACTCTGACACATATGTCCTTTTTGTTAACCTTTCCTCACTCGTTATGTTTATAAGTCCTAACCATTTCAGCACACCCTCTTCACATCTCTCAACGTATAATATATAGGTAGTTTAGTTGCCTCTCAATAAAAATGCAAACCTTGAACTGGGCTCCAACAACATTGGACTTTGGCATCCAGAAACTCAGAAAGATTTAAAAGAAAATTGATACCTTAGAATATTAAAAGGATGTGCCAAAAATAACAGATATTAGCCACTTACATTCTGAAACATGAAAATATACTAACTTCCTCTATCTCAAAGACATAATAAGATACTGTAGCACAACATTACGTCTACAGACTTGGTAATATCAACCGGTGCCTCCTTGTATAACCATCGACAAACATATAACTACTTAGCAACCTCCTCCATCCAAACATTTTGTCCAAATGGCATATGGGACATGCTTGCACAAGTTATTCACACTTGATTAATTGCTCTTCCCAGAGAAATGAGAGTACATTTTGCTGGACCACATTTTGGTCACCATCTTGCTGTAGATCACTTATAGCTTATTATTTAGTGATTGATGCTATGATGAAACAACTGTTGCTTATAATAGGTGTGTTGCTATTGAAGCTTGCCATTTCAGGGAGTGTGTGAGTGTTGCCAGTTGCTTGTGTCACTAGTCGTGTCTCAACATCGCTTGCCCCATCATTTCTTAACTCTTCTGCCTGAGACAGTTTTTGGTGCTATTGATTATTCATCCTTTCTTTCACACCTACAGAAGCACAGAAAGCTAAACAAGAAGGTTCAGAGGAAGGCAACAAAAATGATATCCAAATTAACATAGATGAGTTACAAGGAAAGGGTAGAGGCTTTCAGTTTGCCTATCTTAAAAGAGAGAAGAGTGGGGGTGACCTGATTACCTTAAATTTTTATACAGATTAATGACTTGTATATTGAACGGTTCATTGATACATTGGGATAGAGCAACCAAAGGACATAACATGAAATAAGTAAGAAAAACTTTAGAAGAGATATAAACAATTACTTTTTTAGTAGAATATATATAAACAATTACTTTTCTAGTATAAGAGTGTTGGATGAATGGATTAGAATGACTTAGGACATGGTTGATATAGAATATAGAATAGTTTTATGATACAGAATGTTCAAGAGGTGGAGACCCACAAGTGTAAAACTCCCTCCCTGCACAGTACAAATACATAATTACATTTTTCACCGACCTTTTATGCTTAATTAACAGCCCCATCTTATTACCCTCTCTTGAGCATAGGAATCTCCTGGAATCTGTTCGGCTGACTCACTCTGTCTTTGAAAACATCCTGTCTCACCCCTTGCACTTTCCTTAGGGTTCCTAACTGCGTCTTTGTTTTGCAGGAACAAGAAGCAGCTTGGATGGCCAATTTCAACAGCCATGAAGAGGTTGTACCGTTATCACCTGGGATCAGTGGCCATAGGTTCACTGATCATTGCTATTGTCAAATTTATCCGCTATATTCTTAAGGTGAGTCATACTCCTGTAGACATCCCTTGAAATATTACATGTTATACATTTATAGAAAGTCATGGTTTAAATTTGTCTCAACTGTTTACTAAGTGTGGTATGACTATAGTTTGTTAATTATTATTCTCTTTATGCAGCATTTTGAGAAGCAGCTGAATCGAACGAATAATCAGGCATGTGGTTTCCTGCTCAAGTGCTGTCAGTGTTGCCTCTGGTGTTTTGAGAAGTTTCTGAAATTCCTCAACAGGAATGCCTACATAGAGATAGGTGAGGCAACATATCTTCTTTTACCCATCTTAGGTTTACAAATGACTTCATCAGCAGTTGTTCAACATGTTTCTTCATTTCCTTTATGTTGTATGATGTACTTAGTGCCAGCTGGATGAAATCATATTTTTCTTCAGGAGAAAATAAGATTAAAAGTGAGCAAGAGATAATGCTTTAAGTATCACAAAAGTCCAGAGTAGGTATAACATTTAATTACTTTCATGTACATTAGCTTATGGATGAATGCCTGCAGGAGAGCCAAGAAAATAGAATGAGCACTGTGTTGATCTTTCTGTGAGGAAGAGTGTCAAATTGTTTGTAAATTACAATATGATTTTTTTTTTAGGGTTTGTAGTAGGGGATTATCAAGTAGAGTGGGTATAATGATAGACTTGATTGTGTAAACTAGTATCAGGTGGATTAAGACTGCAGAATGGATATACTGATATACTTGATTGTGTATAAACCAGATTTCCTGATGATAGTATTGGTTTTGGCACATCTTTATGACAGCTAGAGAAGGATGGGTTAATGAGGCCTTTTCTTCATCTGTTCTGGTGCTGCCATGCTAACATTGGAAATAGCACACAAGTACGAAAAAAAGAAGTATTGGTAAATATACGATTCATAAGAAATTATTTATTCTTTGTTTTAATGAGGTAGGGTGAGCATTACTAAGATATTATTACTTTCACTATAAATCAGTTGCAGTAAAAATAGGGGAAAACGACAACTTCTGTATCTATGTTCCAAAGGTATTAGATAGTAAATAACCTACCAATGTGTATTTTTGGATCTCCCAGAAGTGCCTGTTACCATCAGCTTTAATATTTTTCAGTGTATGCTGGTGGAGTGTCTCACTTTACATCACTAAGAGGGGAGCTGGAAACTCTCCCCCTCCCCCTTTTTTTTCCCCAGTTTCTGAAAGTTGAAACAGCAGGAGCCAAATGAGGCATGCTCATCCCACTCATAAGCTCAGGCTTGGGTGTCTGGATGTGTGTGGATGTAACTGAGATAAAAAAAAAAAAAAAGGCGAGACAGGTAGTATGTTTGGGGAAAGGAACTAGCATGTTTTAACCCTGAGTTAGACAAAGGTCAGGGGTGATAGTTGTTTGGGAATATCTAAGTTAGTGGTTAAGTCAAGGGTTAGTGTGAGGGCAAGAGCTAAGGAAGGGGTTGCACTACTGCTGAAGGAGAAGTTTTGGGAATTTTTGAAAGAGTTTAAGAAAGTCAGCTCCAGACTGATGTGGGTAAAAGATGTAAGTGGAGTATGGAAAATAAGTGATAATCAGTGCTTGTGCGCCTGGCCAAGAGAAAAATTATGAAGAGAGTTGAGTGTTTTGGGAGGAGCTGAGTGAGGGTGTCAGCAGTTTTGATGCAAGAGACTGGGAATAAGTGATGGTTATTTGAATGCAAAAAAGAGTAATGTGGTAGTTTAGGGTATAATTGGGTGGCATGGAGTGTTCGGTAAAGCAAATAGAAATAATGAAGAGCTTGTGGAGTTGTGTGCTGCAGAATGAATGGTGACTGGGAATACTTGGTTTAAAAAGTGTGACATTAATACAGTGTCCACAAAAAAACTTGACCGCTCCCATGTATTTTCACAGGTAATGCAAACTAAAGTTTACTGTGGTTACAAGCGTATGTTACTCTCAGGATGAAGTCTTTGTACATCTGATCGCTGAGATTAGTGTTTCTAACAGTGTGCAACTCACCCTAGGTGTGCCTCAGGCTATCTTTAGGGAAGGATGCTCTCTCTTTGCTCTTCTGGCTGACACTTCATTGTAGGAATTTCGCTTCTAAGCACTATATTTCTTCAACATATGCTTCAAGATGGTTGGCTCTTGCATATATAAGGAGGGAAAAGTCCAAATTCTTGTCTGGAAGCAAGAAAATTTGGGTACACGAGATTTCTAGGAGCTTTGGGTGCTCAGAACACATGATCAGGAAGCTGCTTGCCTGTGCTTGTGGCCTTCCTAACAATGTCATCCCACAACCAAAGTCTATCCCTGGTTGGCCGAGGAAGACTTTTAGATCTACAGGTAACTTCCTAAGATGAGAAGTATTGAAGCAGCTGCTTATTTTGGCTGAAATCACAGTTAGAAATATAGATTTAAACCGCTGTGCAGTCATTGAAATGTCAGTTACATGAGCATACAAAAATATACTCAGAACATGGAGAGAGGAACATGGTAAAATGGCCTGGATCTCCAGTGTCTTGTTCTTTACATTATTAATGCTACTAGTTTATTTCATGGAAATGATTCTGTTATTCTGAAAATTCATGCATTAGATATTCATCTAAATAAAATGATACCTTGTTCAAATGAGATTCTTACCAACGTCCCTTGTTGCTGGTGTAAGGATTATATGAGAGGTAGTAAGGCAGTCAGAGGTGATGTATACAGTGGTGAAACATGAGCATGGAGGACAAAATAACTTGTAACCACTGGTATGAAGAATGCACTGGATAGCTTTGGACTAATAAGTTGGATTTTGAATTTTATATGCATTATTGAAGATATTAGATAAGAAAAAGTAATTTAAGTCCCAAAGAGGGGAGTTATACATAGGGTAAGGCTGAAATAAAAGAGTCATTATATTGCTCATGTTTGTAAATTTGGAGTAATATGTAATGTTGCAAAGCATTGGAAATCTTGTATGACAATTTTGTATCACAGCATATAGAGAAGCATCAAGACAGTACATATGAAAAATCGTAGGAAGTAAGAAAATTTCTTTTAATCTTTTGAAAAGGTATTGTATGATTTTACTGTCATTCATGAAGAATAATTATTTCAAAAATATGTGTATTAATTTCTGAATTAACTGACTATGAGTTTGGTGTTGTTCCCTAGCTATCTATGGTTATGGATTTTGCAAAGCAGCCCAAAAAGCCTTCTCCCTCCTGGTCAACAATGCCATGAGAGTTGCTGCCATCAACTCAGTTGGAGCCTTTGTCCTCTTCCTGGCTAAGGCTGCCATTGTCATATGTACTGGAGTCATTGGGTTTGAGATCTTAAAGGTGTGTATATTCTTGTATATAATGTGTATATGTAAAGTATGCATTCACACACACACACACACACACACACATCTGTTTCTGGGGGAAGAGCAGCTAATCAGGCTACAGGATTCAGAGGGGAAGAATTGAATAACAAATTCAAAAGTTTTCTATAATGAAAAACACTGTAGCCCCAACTTCAGTGAGATGGAATGAGGAGGTTCTAAAAAACATTGAAATATGAAAATACTAAAAGATCTTGAGGTCCATAAGACTCAGGGTCCTGTTGGAATTTCACTAAATGTGCTTAAGGTTCTTAAGGTTTGTGAAGATATGCTAGATAAACTTGAAATACTCTTCAAGATGTTACTGGAGAGAGGCAGAGTGCCAAAGGGATGAGAGAAGGTGAAACTCATACTTTTCTGTAAGAAGACACTTGGTCTCACTAATGATTGTGTTCTGTAAGGTTCTGGAAAAGTTAATTAGAAAGTAAATGAGTGAATTTCTCCAAAGGAGAAATTACCTACGTGAGAGAAAACATGGCTTTAGGGAAAGCAGGTCATGTGCAATAAACATCTTAGTATGAGAAAGTAAGCTCTGTCTCTGACAAAGTGGAAGGCTGGATGGATTGTTTGTATCTTGAATGCAAGAAAGTATTTGACTCTGTACCACATGGGAGACTGATTATGAAACTGGATCACAAACAGTGGAAGGGAACAAAGGACTCATATTAAAGGAGCCTTCTCAGAATTGGCCGAGGAGTGCCACAGGGTTCTGTTTGGGGACCATTATGCTTTTTGGTTTATATGAATAACTTGCCAGAAGGTATAGACTCCCAACTAAACAAAGGAATGAATTTCAAATATATGGATAAGTAAAATCTTCAGCAGGCTGGTCTCCTCATACATAAGGTGTCAAGTTTGGCCTCCAAACCTAAAAATGTACAAAGCTTTTAAAGAAGGTCCAGTGGAGGGCAACTGAGATGGCACTAGAATTAGGAGAGCTGAGTTACAAGGAAACAGTCTACTTAGTATCCACAATCTGATATATTCTCTAATACATTACATTGACTTGATCAAGTGTTGTGACTTTTCAGGTATATCTCTGATGTTTAAACCTTCACTTGTTAAACAATAATAGATGACTTTTGACATACAATACCAGTTTTCTCACAGATGGAATACAAAGTATGTCATCATTTAATATCCTTCCCAGCAAAAACAGGGGCTGACATACTTTTGGGTGCCCTTGGTCGTTGCTGTCATCTTTGCCTACTTTATCGCCCACTGCTTCATCTCCATCTATGAGGTTAGTCTTCACAACCTCAGAAAGAGATATTCCACATAGAACACTCATATGTAATTACTTTTTAATGACATATTGATATATGAAAAGAATTTTCAGAGAAGGAAATGAAGTTTGTGAAGTAATTAGTGTAAATGGGGAAATTTTATTCAAAAGAAATAGAAATAGTTTGAATTTGATTAGAATTAGAGAAAAGTTTTCATATTGTTCTGATAATAGAAATAATATTTGATTGATTGCCACATATAGCATAGAAAGAAGTATTCCAATTTATATACTTCCAGACTCCTCAGCCTTGAGTGAAAAGTCGCCTTTGGTAAGGCTGTGTCATTGGGAGTGCAGTTTTCTCAAAGAACTCACTTCAAAGGAGTCCACATTTCCCTGCTACTGGAAGTAACACAGCTTCGGGCTGCAGGAGCCTCTGAAAAGAGGTCATGGGTACTACCATGACTTTCTTAGAGATTCTAGGGTAATCATAAACGGATATAAACAGCTGTGCCTCTTATCAGGTGAAAGTGAGCCCACACAGTATTCATTTTCTCTTGCAGATGACAATTGACACCTTGTTCCTGTGCTTCTGTGAAGACTGTGAGAAGAATGATGGCATAGAGCGACCTTACTACATGAGTAAGGGACTAATGGTGGGTGTTTGGTTATGTACAGGTTTCTTGCTTCAGTTAACGACTGATTTGTTACTTGTATGTTGTCAGTCACATAATTTATGAAGGAAAAATACAGTCGGGGTAGCACTGTTATTTTCATACGTAATCAAAGTTGCACATGAAATTCTGTTGTCCGTGCTGGATACTAGTAACAGCTTGGTGGGAACCCCATAAGACCAAGATACATATAACTATTACATGTTTAACCCTCTTGGTGCTGTGGGCCTCATTTGACATTTACCTGACAGAGTATGACTGATGTCAATGTACACACTGAATTTCCAACAATTAATTGAATCCCAAACGTACTGTAGTGATGTCCACCACTGCACCTGTGCGTCCCATGATGCTTGCTGCCCATACTTAGGATTGGTCAGTTTGGTAAACAAGGTGTTCCTAAACTAAGAATGCTATTCTCTTAAGTCATAAGGAAATATATGGTTTTAATGTATTTTATTAACTTAATCATAAATAAAAGTGTGTATCAGAAGTGGGAAGAGACAAGGTGTGGTGGAACCAAGCTGGAGATGGAAGCATGGAGTGGAGGAGATTTTAGTGAGCAGGACCTGAACATGCAGGAGGGTGAGAGGCGTGCATTGGAAAGGGCGAATTGGAACGATGTGGTGTACAGACAAGGGTTAATGTGCTGTCAGTGGAAAGAACCGGAGCATGTGAAGCTTTAGGGGGAAATCATGGAAAGGTCTATGGGGCCTGGTTGTGGATAGGGGGCTGTGCATTGCGCATGACAAGTTGAAGATGGATGTGAGTGAATGCACTTTCTTCATCTGTTCTGGTTGTTACCTTGCTCATACAGGAAATGGTTTTCAAGCATGAAAAAAAAATTAGGATCGGCCATTATGGTGTATTATGTTTTTTCTGAACTGAAATAGGAGCATTAGGTAGAAACATGAGGTAGATGTAGTAGGTAGAAACGTTACGTTGAAGTATGTTTCAACATTAGGTAAAAGTGGTTGGTAGGAACATAAGGTACGAGCCTCTGGAAACACTGCACAAGAGCTGCACTTTCTCTGTGGCTTGTTTAGGGGGAGGCACTAAAGGCTAAAAGGTGGCACTGGAGTTCACCTGTTATGGAGACTCATGCTGTGGCCACCCCCTTCAGGGAGTTCCTGGAGAGAATGGGCACCAGATAGATAAAATAGCATCTTATTTCAACTGTGTATGCTCATTCACCAGTTGTTTTCCAGCACTCACTTGATTTTTCCTTTATGTAAATTTTTGGTATTATCATTGACAGAAATTTGTGGAGAACAGCAAGAAGGCTATGGAAGCACATGAATTTCGAGAGAAACAGCAGAGTGTCCAGCAAGTGTGGGCCACAAATGTCCAGCCTGCTGGTAGCCAGGCAAGTTAATTTTAGCTTATGAATTCTGTATTATAATCATGACCGAGTTATACCTCTGGTATATTTATTTTCTTTGCAACTTTTTCTCTATATTCCACTCACATTGGAAAGAGGAAGTGAAACAAAAATGAAAAAGGATCAGAACAATAGTTTTTGAGGATGTGAATTCCTTGCCTTTTAAAAGGGATAGGTAGTTATTATTAAGAAACACTTAAGAAGGTAAAATTTCCAGATTGGTCTTATAGGGAAAGAAATAGGCATCACAGTTGCTGACTCTGGAGCTATCAGTGGTCACACAGTAATTATGAAATTCTGTGGTTTGATGGAATGGTGTATGCTTAGGGGGACAGGATAAGTAAAGACACTTTTGCCAGTGCCATCCCAGAAGGAATGGGTGTCAGAATATTGTGTGTTCTAGCTAAAGATAGATGCACAAAACAACCAGTTTTTGGAAGAAGAAACCAGGGTTAAGTCTATAGATGAGCGAAAGCGAACAATAGCATATTTAAAGGAAGGTGTGTCATACTGGAAAAGATGATAAATTGAGTTACTTTAGTTTTGGTTGTTTGATTATTGCTGAGAGATGGAACCACTTACAACGTCAGAGCATTATTCCTTGCAAGGAAAAACTGATCTTTTGTATAATCATAATAACTGAAGAGACGAGAAGAATTTAGAGGAATGAAGAGTTGATTCGTTTGTAAATGAGTTAGCAAAAGACTGATAAAAAAAAGAGAAAAAGGAGCAAAGCCACGATAGAAACCAAAGAACACTTCTATTAAGAGGGAAAAGGTAAAGTTTTATTTGTTAACAACTACAGAAATAGGCCACACACTTCTCTTACTCTGGACATAAGCAAGACATATGGACCAGATGGTATCCATCCTCATTTACTTAAGTATTTGTGCTTGTGCTTGCTCACCTAATCTTTTGTTTAACTTTTATGGTAATCATCCTCAATCTAGCCACTTAGTAACTGAAATTCTGTGCAAAATATATTGGCTAGCCATAGATGGCTACTTAAAAATGAATGAGTCATTTCAACAGCATGGAGACTTCAGTAACCTGGTAGGCTTGAGGTATAGTAGTCAAGTATTCCTTTTCTTGGGTTTGCACAGTGGAAGTGTCATAACCAGTGAGGGTAGGAGGTGCTGCAACTACACTAGAGTGCTCCTTCATATGGAAAAGTTGAATATATAGTTCTGTAGATTATCTAAGTCTTACCCCACCTTCTCGTGTTGGCCTTATTAGTGCGCCATTAGGAGTGGAACCGAAGGGGGAGGTGTTGCCCAATTCCAGTAGGGCAATAGTTTTTAAAACATATATGGAGTACTGGCATATAAATTTTTAGACAATCTGAGAGCCCTGCTGCTCTCGGGAATACTTTATTGGAGTTGCCGTTTGCCAGTGGCCTGTCATGGGTGAGGCACTAAAGGCTGAGAAGTGACACTGCAGTCCACTAGTTATGCCAGTGAGTAAAGGGGATGAACAATTAAGGGTGATAGTTTTGAATGTTAATGGGATGACTAGGGAGAGTAAAAGGAGGGAGCTTGTTGAGAAATTAAAAAGTTATAATTTGGATGCACTGGAGAGTGGGGAAACCCATACCCTTGGGCACAATGTGTGTTGTGAAAATGGAAATGATGAATGTGGACTGTGTGAGGACATGGAAGGAGAAGTGGCATGGACAGAAATGAATGAAAATTATCAGAAAATAGGGAAAGAACGATGTGCAAGATGAGAATATGGGAGAGTGTTACAGTGCACAGATGGAATGAATCAAGAATAGTGTGGGTGAGGGGAAAGATTGGAATTATGAATTATGGATGAGTATGTGTATATGTGCCCTGAATATGAAGACTGTGATGTAAGGATGAAATTAAACAATTCTGCTTTTCTGGAGAAAGTTGAATGACTGTATAAATAATTTTGAGGAGAGACAGGTTGTTGTAGTGGATTATATGAATGCAGAGGTTGGATGTGATGATATTGGTGAGATAGTTGGTAAATGGGAAGTGCATGGAGTAAATGAGGATAGAATTATCTTGTGGATATCTCTGCTGAGAGGGGTTTACTCCTTGCATATATTGCATATACCTTTTTGAGCACAAAATTATCCACCGTATACAAGGATGAGAAACAATGGAAGAAAAGAACAAAAGGGTTTTATCGACTATGTGGCAGTGGATGAATCATCGAAAAAGTCTTTGCTGGGGAGTGATAGAGTAGATGAAGCATAAAACTGTTAGGTGGTTTGGGCATGTGGAAAGAATGCAAGACAGATTATGAAAGGCAATTATATGATAGTACAGTGGAGGAAGTTGGTGTGAGAGGAAGGCCCCTTGTAACATGGGGAACTAGAGTTGAAGAGTACTGGAGAAAGAGAAATGGTGGAAGAATATATGAAGTGTATGCAAGTTAGGCATGTAAGAACAGGGAATGGTCATCAGAGATATAGATTGATCACCTTTTCTGATGCAAATCAGCTGGTTTCATTTCCCCACCACCCATATAAACACTTGTGTGCTCAAAAATATGGAAAGTAATGGATGAGTTTTATCATAAGAGGAAGAAAATCCCTAATTCTGATTTTTCTTATGAGGAAAGTAGAAAAAAGAAATGTAGAGTGTTAGCAAGAGTGAGGACATACTTATGAAAACAGAATGCAGGCCTAATAGAGGACCAGCAGGACGAAAATTGAGTTTTGATATGTTTGTGAGGTTAGAGGGCAGTAATTATAAACCTAGGACCAGCAGGACAGAAAATAAGTTCCAATATGTTTGTGAGTTAGAAAGCAGTGGTTATAAGCCTAGTATGTATCCCTTTGATAATTTTGATTGCATGATCCTAATTTATAAGAGAAAGTAATAGGATTGCTATTTTTTGTACACCTCAAAAAAAATCCCATTTTTCTGTGTGTGCACTGGAGGTTAGAAAATGCATACTGAAAGGTTAAAAACCAATACTTTACTTTCTTGGAAATATGCTTTTGTTTAACCTTTGTTAAACAAAGTTGATTATTATAACCCTTCCTACTATTGTCCTGTTGCTTTGACTGCTACTACTACAAAAATCTTTCAGTCTCTCCTGAAATTCCATTTTCTTAATCATTTTGAATCTCATTGTCTTCTCTCTGATTAGCGGTATGGCTTTCATAAGGCATCATCCACCTTTGTTATCCCTTTTTGCTTTTACGAAAGTCTGCTCATCATCTTTGATGGACTTGGCAAATCATATGTTGAAGACCTTGATATATCAAAAGATTTTGACATGATATGGGTTTGTGGTTGCATCTCCAGGCTCCCCTCTTTTGGCTTTATTCCTCATTTGCTCCCCTAATATGTAAGTGCCCTGTCTGACAGACCTGTTTCTGTACTTGACGATGGATCAGTCTTGCTTTCATTCTTAATCAACTGTAGTGTCCCTCAGGGTTCTGTTCTGACTCCTGAACTCTTCCTCCATTTTGATATTGATTGATTATTCCTTCCTCTCTTGCTTGATCTGTTTCTCATCTGGATGCACTTCCCCATATCTGTAGCGTCCCTCAAGGTTCTGGTCTGACTCCTGAACTCTTCCTCCATTTTGATATTGATTGCTTATTCCTTCCTCTCTCGCTTGATCTGTTTCTCATCTGAATGCACTACTCTGTATACTCAATCTTGGACATGATTTCCCTGTGGGACAGAAGGAACATGGTTGAATTTAATGTCTCTAAAACCCAATTTCTTCCCATCTCTCTCTAAAACCCCTCACAGTTTCCCCATCTCTTTTTATGGATTCTAAATTCCACCACTCAGAATCCTTTTCATGTCTTTTCTCTCCACCTGTTTCTTACACTTTTCTTTACCATCACTTATGTGGATATGAGTGTTTACACCTTGACAGATGATCACTGTGCTAATGTATTTATCATTTGGGATGTTATAATGGTAATAAGTTTATTTGTGTGATATTATAGTATCATCCTTTTTTATATCCTAATTCTTAGTGTTCCCACTTCATACCAATACAGATCTCATGATGGCTGAGGTATGTATATCAAAAAAACATTTATATTTACCATGCTTAACACAAGCTTATGGGTAGCCCCAGAAAATAGATACTTATTAGTCTCACCCATTACTATTCATTACTCTTTCAGAGTAATGCAAGGATATTATTATGCCATGTATCTGTGAATGTTGGGGTGAAGAAGGTGGTGAGAGTAAGTGAGCTTGGGAAGGAGACCTGTGTGAGGAAGTATCAGGAGAGACTGTGTACAGAATGGAAAAAGGTGAGAACAATGGAAGTAAGGGGAGTGGGGGAGGAATGGGATGTATTTAGGGAATCAGTGATGGATTGCGCAAAAGATGCTTGTGGCATGAGAAGAGTGGGAGATGGGCTGCTTAGAAAGGGTAGTGAGTGGTGGGATGAAGAAGTAAGAGTATTAGTGAAAGAGAAGAGAGAGGCATTTGGACGATTTTTGCAGGGAAAAAATGCAATTGAGTGGGAGAAGTATAAAAGAAAGAGACAGGAGGTCAAGAGAAAGGTGCAAGGGGTGAAAAAAAGGGCAAATGAGAGTTGGGGTGAGAGACTATCAGTAAATTTTAGGGAGAATAAAAAGATGTTCTGGAGGGAGGTAAATAGGGTGCGTAAGACAAGGGAGCAAATGGGAACTTCAGTGAAGGGCGTAAATGGGGAGGTGATAACAAGTAGTGGTGATGTGAGAAGGAGATGGAATGAGTATTTTGAAGGTTTGTTGAATGTGTCTGATGACAGAGTGGCAGATATAGGGTGTTTGGGTCGAGGTGGTGTGCAAAGTGAGAGGGTTAGGGAAAATGATTTGGTAAACAGAGAAGAGGTAGTAAAAGCTTTGCGGAAGATGAAAGCCGGCAAGGCAGCAGGTTTGGATGGTATTGCAGTGGAATTTATAAAAAAAGGGGGTGACTGTGTTGTTGACTGGTTGGTAAGGTTATTTAATGTGTGTATGACTCATGGTGAGGTGCCTGAGGATTGGCGGAATGCGTGCATAGTGCCATTGTACAAAGGCAAAGGGGATAAGAGTGAGTGCTCAAATTACAGAGGTATAGTTTGTTGAGTATTCCTGGTAAATTATATGGGAGGGTATTGATTGAGAGGGTGAAGGCATGTACAGAGCATCAGATTGGGGAAGAGCAGTGTGGTTTCAGAAGTGGTAGAGGATGTGTGGATCAGGTGTTTGCTTTGAAGAATGTATGTGAGAAATACTTAGAAAAGCAAATGGATTTGTATGTAGCATTTATGGATCTGGAGAAGGCATATGATAGAGTTGATAGAGATGCTCTGTGGAAGGTATTAAGAATATATGGTGTGGGAGGCAAGTTGTTAGAAGCAGTGAAAGGTTTTTATCGAGGATGTAAGGCATGTGTACGTGTAGGAAGAGAGGAAAGTGATTGGTTCTCAGTGAATGTAGGTTTGCGGCAGGGGTGTGTGATGTCTCCATGGTTGTTTAATTTGTTTATGGATGGGGTTGTTAGGGAGGTAAATGCAAGAGTCTTGGAAAGAGGGGCAAGTATGAAGTCTGTTGGGGATGAGAGAGCTTGGGAAGTGAGTCAGTTGTTGTTCGCTGATGATACAGCGCTGGTGGCGGATTCATGTGAGAAACTGCAGAAGCTGGTGACGGAGTTTGGTAAAGTGTGTGGAAGAAGAAAGTTAAGAGTAAATGTGAATAAGAGCAAGGTTATTAGGTACAGTAGGGTTGAGGGTCAAGTAAATTGGGAGGTGAGTTTGAATGGAGAAAAACTGGAGGAAGTGAAGTGTTTTAGATATCTGGGAGTGGATCTGTCAGCGGATGGAACCATGGAAGCGGAAGTGGATCATAGGGTGGGGGAGGGGGCGAAAATTTTGGGAGCCTTGAAAAATGTGTGGAAGTCGAGAACATTATCCCAGAAAGCAAAAATGGGTATGTTTGAAGGAATAGTGGTTCCAACAATGTTGTATGGTTGCGAGGCGTGGGCTATGGATAGAGTTGTTCGCAGGAGGATGGATGTGCTGGAAATGAGATGTTTGAGGACAATGTGTGGTGTGAGGTGGTTTGATCGAGTAAGTAACGTAAGGGTAAGAGAGATATGTGGAAATAAAAAGAGTGTGGTTGAGAGAGCAGAAGAGGGTGTTTTGAAATGGTTTGGGCACATGGAGAGAATGAGTGAGGAAAGATTGACCAAGAGGATATATGTGTCGGAGGTGGAGGGAACGAGGAGAAGAGGGAGACCAAATTGGAGGTGGAAAGATGGAGTGAAAAGGATTTTGTGTGATCGGGGCCTGAACATGCAGGAGGGTGAAAGGAGGGCAAGGAATAGAGTGAATTGGAGCGATGTGGTATACAGGGGTTGACGTGCTGTCAGTGGATTGAATCAAGGCATGTGAAGCGTCCGGGGTAAACCATGGAAAGCTGTGTAGGTATGTATATTTGCGTGTGTGGACGTGTGTATGTACATGTGTATGGGGGGGGTTGGGCCATTTCTTTCGTCTGTTTCCTTGCGCTACCTCGCAAACGCGGGAGACAGCGACGAGGTATAAAAAAAAAAAAAAAAAAAAGTATCTGTTTGTCTGTCCACTTGCTCATTATGTTCCTTGTCACATCACAGAAGCTTGCCATCTTTCATTTGTAGCTTCTGTTGTTTGTGCATATGTTTCTATACTTCCTGTAGATGTACAATAAAATTTCTGTTTTCATTTATGTTATTGATCACACATACTCTAAGAGGACCATACTTGTACATGTTTCAGAGTGGGAGGATATGTATATTTCTATCATTGTTACTTGGTTTGTAGAAAGGTTTGTTCTGCATTTTATTTTATATGCACACAATATATCTGTTAAATTCTCATATAAAGCTGAAAGTTGTCCTGCAGTGTACAGGATTGTGAAATCTAAAATACAGTTGGCTTATTAATACAGATGTCTACAGTAGAATTCAAAAGGAAGTTACTGTAACCTCTTTTTCAGATATCATGTCACATTTTCAAGAAATTCATATCTGAAGAGAAATACAAAATTTATCCCTAAGCATGTGGTACTTGACAAAAGTTAAACATTACACTGTTCTGATGTTTTTATAAACAAGGGTTAGAATTTTGAAAAATTATATGCAGGACAAAATATAAATGCAAACAGCAAGATCTTGCAGCAGAACACAAAGGTAGATAATCTGACACTTCTGCATGCTTTGTAATGACAAAGGCCTAAGCAACATTCACTTGCTTCTGCATCTTACAATATTATCACATTCCTTTTCATATGCAGATGTAGTTTTATTTTCTTTCCTTCATCAACATTTCTGTTATCTATTTGGTCAAGGCAGCAAATATGAACTATGTACATGCGTATGTCTGTGTATGTACGTATAGGTATACGTTGAAATGTATGGTCATGTATGTATATACATGTGTATGTGGGTGGGTTGGACCATTCTTTTGTCTGTTTCCTTGCACTACCTCGCTAATGCGGGAGACAGCGACAAAGTATAGTAATGATAATAATATTTTCCCACCTGTGAGTATGTAAGTCAGTGATACTACATTTAGTCAAATTACCCATAGCACAATGGTGGAAATGCCTTACTCGTATATATCACTCTCTTTAAAACAATTTCATAAAAAAGTAAAATTAGGTCAAGGGATTATAGTCTCATCTCTTGGCACTTGAAGTAATCCTTTTCCTTGTTTAATTCACACAGGTTTTTTTTTTTTTATGTATTAATTCATGCAGAGACTGAGGTACAGAAATTGGAACTGTAGAAACAAAGTTGGGCTCACCATTGTTTTTGTTGTGTTTCAGGCATACCCAGCCCAAGTGGCATCTCCCAAACACATTCATGGGGGGATGACACCTCTTCACCCTGCCTACCCTCCAAACTCTATGCCTCCATCCCCTGTACATCTCACTCCTACCAGTTCTTAGGAAAGGAGGAACATTGCCATGGTATAAAGACATGAAAAGCTACTAGAGAAGTATGAGAAAATCTAGTGTATGTGAGATAAGCAAGATTTGTTCTGCAAGAGGACACAAAGTTCAATGAACACTGATGCAATACTCAAATGATGGCCATGACAGAAGAAAGAAATATTTTTTCCAATTAGTTTGATGTGTTAACTCCACATAGACATCATAATGTTAACAAAGCATACCACACTTTTTTTTTTTTTTTTGATGGCCATGACAGAAGAAAGAAATATTTTCTCCAATTAGTTCGATGTGTTAACCCCACAGACATCATAATGTTGAAGCATACCACACTTTTCCACCAAATTATGCATCCTTGTCCTGTTTTCATATTATTTACCCTGATTTTTCAGTTATATTTAGATCCTTTTCCATTTACATAAAGTGGACTAGCACATACATCTTTGCTCACTCTCGCATATCTTGGACACCTTTAGTATGTTAATGTGAACAAGTGTTTCTTAGCTAGCATAGTGTTTCTCAGTTATTCTCTTTGGACATTTTGATGTGTAAATTGATACATCAAGGGAGATTGATATCTCCATTTCCTTTTTCACATAATGTCTCCATTGCACGGTCAACAGTCTTTCCATATCAAAATACCTACATCCCCAGCACTATACTCACAGCATCTTTCCATCTCTCTTTCAGTCTGTCTTTTTTACTTTAACTATTCTGCACTGTTAAGGGATTCATTGACTCTTCTACTCTGCATTGCTCTCTCCCCTGTCTCTCCTTCCATATCACCAAACTTACCCATGAAAGTTCTGAAATACTTAAATTCTTTCACCTCTTCCAGTCTTCCTTCCCCAGTATCTTAAGCATAGTTTAATGTACTTTCCTCTTTCACTATATGGTTTTACATTATCTATACTTTCACTCTGTTTCCTTCCAAAAAAACAGTATTTTGCTTTTACTGCATTTACCCACAATCACTTATGCTTACACACATCGTAAAACACACTTAAACCCTCTGCAACTCTTCTTCACTCTCACCAAACAACACAGTATCATCCACAAAGAAGCATGCCAGTAGCCACCATATCTCACTGTCATACTGTATATCCAATGTTACAGCTTCGCCAAAGGTGACCTTTCACTTGCTGTGTAACATTGAGTAGGTGGAATCCAATACCACCTTAGAATCTGCATAATTCATTATGATTGGTAAAGCAGCTGATCATAACCAGAGACCATGTTGAAAATTCATAACTTCAGCAACAGGAATTATTATTATTGTGTTCGTATGAAGCTGTTTTCGAGAGGATGAAGGTATGAATATAGACATATCTCTGCTGATAACTGAGGAATGCTCTGTTAACTTGGTAGTCTTTGCTCACTTTAGCTCATACGACCTAATCTTAGGGTGTATGTGAGGGACATGAGAAGTCCATATAAAGGGTATTAGAGTTAAGAAAAAGGAAACTTTTGTTTAAGAAAGTGATAGTGTGTGCATTTTGTGTCCACATACAGAGATACTTTGATTATCACCCAAGAGTTGCTCCTGATCACAGAGCACAAATTAAAAAGAGTGCTAAACAAGGCAGTTATAATGGCCTCATTGGAGACGCATACAGACAGCAGCATTACTCACTTTTAAGCAATATATGAGGGCTTTATTTGGATATTGGTAATAGCACAAATCATTATTTTGCACATATATTTTAAATCAGTGTACAGATGATAATGATTTTTAAATATGTCAAAACCTGTAATTAGTTATTGAGTAATAACACTCACCAGTGCATTTGTGTGGATCAGCACAAGATAACCACCATCTGCACACCATGTAACATGCATCTTCACATCCAAACTAATACTTTTCCATGAATGCTTGCCCACATTACCAGCATTGACATCTACAAGACTTTTTCCTGATGTAATGAGTCATTTGCACACGATAATAGATAAATTAACAGGAAATAAACTCACCAAAGTGCTGTAAACACAAATTTGAAGAGCCTCATCAGTCTTTGTAACCTGCATTTTCACATCCTGACTGGTGAGTGTCCTTGAATGCTCTCTCTCCCATTACCAAATCTAAACGTTCTCTGTCATTATGGGTTGATTGTACATACAAAAGTAAAAGCAAAATAAAATCCCAGGAAAGTGCTGTGAAAATAGATATGAGAAGCCTCATTATGCTTCAAAACCTGCATTGGCACTATCAAACTGATGCTTTTCCTTGAATGCTTGATTACATTTCCACAACTGATCCTTGTAAGCTTTTTTCCAAGCGTTATGGGTCTCTTATTAAACAAACCAAAGTAGGCAAAAGTATTTAAGATATATCCACCACACTGCAGTATTCATGGCCATGATGAGAGCAGTCAAAACTTGTGGCCTAAAGCATTGACTGCTTGAATGCTGATCTTATGCAATTCATTTGAACTGTGTGATGGATGTTAATCATCTATTTGTTTTATGGGGAAAAAATGATAACTAGAGTTTTAAATTGAAAAAGTGCTAATCAAGGTATCCCTTTATTGACAGAATATTGCATTGTTTTTTCCAAAGATAGGAAACTATTTCTGTGATAAAAGATACTAAAAATAATGTAGCAATTTTTGGAATGATGATGCACGTGATTATTTAGTATGAGTTTTATTAGTGTTTAGGGATTATTATGATTTTTTAAGGAAATATATATTATGAGATTGCTACTGTCACAGTTTACATGAATCAGTTATAATTTTTTATATTTTCTCAAAACATTTTGTATTTTCCCATTTTGATTAATTTAGAATAAGGATATTAATGAAGTACCTTGATATTGTTACTGATTAAAGTAAGAGTAATTTCTGAAAAACTGGAGGGATAGTTGTGAAGGAGTATACACTTGGGAATAAATTTCAGGGAGTATGGTAATTGATAAGTTGAAGTTGGAAGTACAGGTACATAAGGAATGAAATTTGGGTGCACCAAAAGCAGTGGTGAATGGAAATAGAGAAAATTTATAACTGTAGGAAGCTTGCATGAAGGAGCATTCGTCCCAGTTCTGAGAAGTCGATGTTAAACCATAGTGTATACAGGTTAGGATAGACCAAAATTCAGAGCAATAGAGATGGGGAATTTGCATATTATAGTTGGAATTAGGAAGACAAAGTGAAGAATGAATGAGTCAGAATGACTTGACGTGAACTCATTAAATTAGAAAGGCACATGATAAAAGTTGTTAATGATACTGTTGCCATGTAGATGATAGATGGTAGATGATAAGTTGGACAAGAATATATTTATTTTAGGTTCAGTCAAATATACAGAGAAGTATATTGTAGAAGGGATGGATAGATGTTGGGAGAAAACAGATAAGGGTTGAGCTTATTTTTAGTTAAGATACTAGAAGAATGATATGGGAATGAAAGTGAACTTATTTTGGAAAATGTAAACAGGAAGAACCCCTTTTATAACACTGAAAGTTCATATTTTGATTTAACACACTGGGCATGGGTTAAGAATGTTTATAAGTGATTTGAAATTGTTTATGAACTTGATTTAATCAATGGAAATGAGAATGGAGGTGATGGTAGATCCATTAATAGATGAATAGAATTTAAGTTGTAATGGAATATTATACATATGCAGGTGTACAGCTGGGAAAGAATATTGGATTTATAGTCTCTTCATTGTATTGGAACGATCTCTCTGTGGTGTAGAAGGAACTGAAGCAAATTTCTATCATTATGATTATGACTATAGTTTTAAGGAAGTGGTGTATGTCAGGAAGTACAAACTTAGCTGCCTTGGCAGTTCTGTGTAGCCAAAGAATTTGAAAACTGCTCTATATTTTAGATACTGGCAAGGGATAGGATTTTTTAGGGAAAGAGTTTCACCACTTAACTGTGTGTAAGTCTGAAGGCAAACTGGGATGTCTGTCCCACAAGCTGTTCATGTCAAGACAAGAAAGTGAGAATATTTGGCTGTCCCTCAGTCTGCTGGTGTCAGCTGAAGAGGGGTAATTAAGCCAGCAGTTTTATTAGTTCCTAGCTTTAAGACAAGGGATTTCCCACAAACTGCTTCACATGAACCTTAAAACAGATGTCAACACTCCTGGTGTTGATTGTCCCTCTGATCATCACATGCAGTGCCTTATTGTAACTCGTTTTCAGTAAATCAGACTGTAAATCACTGTTTGGCTCTATACTTGACTTGCAGTATGGACCTATGACAACCATTCTAGAAATCAGAAAAATATCATGGCTTTTGGCAGATTATTGTTAAGAGTATGCAATAAATCAGAAGTTAGATAAATTAGTAGGAGGTTCACACTAAATTATTGTTAAAAGTCTCTCTCTTCCATGTTATCTTAGTAAATACTTTCACTTTTGCAAATTAGATTTCCTGTTCTCAGATGTTCCCACTTTCAGAGCCCTTGCCATGACATGTATGTCAAATTAATATCTCCCACATTTTAAAAAATGAACACTAGAATGTGCTGACATAGTGATGTGGTATGATCAAAAACTTCATTTCTGATACTATATTTTCCAAGGTACTATTGCATATTTAATTACTCAAATTTCTATCTTGCTAAGATGGTTTTAAACCCTGTACATTGCTCCTAATGCTTGAGTTCAATGCCAAGTATAGATATGTATTTCTTCTATGTAGGCTGTAAAATTTAAGTCCTGATCTCTTAATTTTGCTTGTGAAGTGTTTCTGAATTCTCTTTAATTTCCTTTCCTCTTAATGTTTGATTGGTGAACATAGAACACATCCATATTTTAGTTTGCCTCTTATGTACAAACTGGAAAATTTCATCATAAGGCTTCTGTTTCTTGATGAGAAAGTTTTCATTTTCATTCCATAATTACTTTGTTTGATGATACTGTTTTGTCAGTACACTCTTTGAAAGTTAGAATCTCATTTATGATGACTTGCTTATTGTTTGCTTCAGCTTCATGTTTTATCTTGTTGGGATTTTCTAGTGCCACTCACAGGATGTTATTTGGCTATGACTTATTTGCTCAAATTTATGTTCAGTGAAATCCATCAGAATCTTTTCTGTAGATTATTATATCTAAACCTCTTTTGAGAGAAAATGTTAATAGAATTGAACAAGTGAAAAATCCACCTTTGAAGAAAAGGCAGGTCATATCTGTTATCAAACAGGAAAGGATAATTGAAATCCTAGACTTAGGCTTAGTTCTCTGCAGCAGAATTAAAATAAAGGGAAGAGAATGAAGGTAATTGCACAAGACTCAATGAGGTAAATATGTGGAGCTTAAACTTCTCCACATGTGACTGTAGTACTCTGTACAAGGACAAATCATCCCTTTGTATGATGTCAGCAAGTATTTGAATGAGAAGATTACAAGGTATCTGAACAGGATATGTTTTCATGTCAAATCTAGTGTACTTGTAAATAAACTTGTGATATGCTGATAAACTTTTTATTGTTCTTTTTTACATAACCTCATGAATAGAACATAGGCTTCAAAGTTTACTGTGGGAAAATAAGTATAATTTGAGACATAGGACAAGTAATAAAGTGAAGATATTAGCTTAAAGAGAAAGGGTATTGAAAAACAGGAAACTTTTTAAGAAGTTTTAGAGCCTTATGAAAACTATAGAGAAATGTATTTCTTGGTATGAACAGTAGCAGCTGATTACGAATTTTTGTTGATCTCAGAGATTTATTCCTCTTGTATACTGACATGTAACTCCCTTTTAAACTTAATTACTTCCTCCTGTGATTAGTCACCTAAACAACTGTACATACTTTCCTGCACTCTTCAGATCCAGGCTGCAGCAGTTTCATCTCCACTTTTTACAGTATTGTGCATCATTCCTTCCTATTCCCTAGCTTCAGTATTTTTCAGATTAGTTTTATTAGTCTTTTGCACTCCCACCAATTGATGTCTTGCCAGAGACGGTAGCACATAAAAGTGGGGGGGGGGGGGGGGGGGGATGGCTATGGAGCAAAAGCCAGTGATCTGAGGGCGACGATGCAGCATACTGCTGTTCTATATAAGTAAGTCTAAACAAAACTGGGGGCTAAACCCCACTTCTTTTCAAAGTTGGGTCTCATTCCCCTGTGCCGCCGCCATGACTGCTATTCCCATATATCTTTCTCATGTCTTGCAATCCCTTTGTAGGAACCTATTTCCATGAATATTTTCGCACATGATGTGACATCAAATGCTCATTACAGTAACAATACGATGAAAGTCAACTACAAAACCTGCGATTACATTGTGATGCCAAGAGACTCGAATTTGAAGAAGTCACTCCACTCGACCTCGGTGAGTTTTCATAACCTAATCATAACTATCAACTCATTTCACTGGTAGTTTTTTTTTTTTTTTTTTTTTAGAGGGGATGGCCGTGGACTCCAAGGAAATGTCTGAATTTTGCTTGTCAGCATTTCTAGTTTGCCTTGCAGGCTTTAATTCGTAAGGTGTTGGTTATTCCTGTTTATTAACTACGATTGGCTGGCTGGTACCGACCTCCCCTCCCCCAGTATGAGTTACACCGCATGGCGAAAGGTAATTACAGAGATGGCATCTGCAGTGAAAAAGAGAAAAAAAAAACTGCCTGTGGTCCTTGAAATCAGTGATAGATTATAGGGGATTACGGCCCACTATCAGTATAAGGATCCCTGCTGTCGACCCCTCACCGCTTGCTGAAAAGGTTAAATTAGCCCTAGTTCAGCCCCTCAGTGTATTCTCTTTTGTGGGGTTGTTTCTCTGAGGCATCCCCTCAAAGCATAGAGGTAAAAGAAATAACGGGAAACAGCTGTAAAGTGCTTGAGAAACAGGTTTCAAAAAAATTATCCGCAGCGAAGCTTCCACATTGTAATTTTGAGTTTAGACTTTTTTTCCTTAAACTAATACTCTTAAATAAATTTCTACATGACTCATTGCGGCTGCAGTTTCTATGGAGTGCACATGAACAAAAAGCGTTAGTCCATTGTGTAGGCTCGAGTAAACCAACTGAAAAAATTTTATGGTTGATGCGTGGGGCTGTTGAATGTTTCCGTTCATGAGTTTATTAAATCAACCATGCATTTGGCATTAATGAGGCGATGTTTTAGAGTTCAATTAAACAGTTCATATTACATAAAGGTAATTTTCTTTCATGTCCACATCAAGGCCGGGCCTGAACTGAAATATAGAGAGAATTATGAAACAAAGGATAAGACAAGGGAAATTATTTACGAATTTTTGAGAAAGTGAAAGACTCTTCCAACGTGCCAGGTCATACTTACTGAGAGAGACATGAGAAGGAGAGAGTTCCAAAGCTTCCGAGATTCATCAAGCTATTTTACGCTTTTTACACTTGCAACTCTTTTCTCATTATAGATTCGGATAGTACTCTCTGTTTCGTATATTTCTAGTATGCACTCTAAAGCTGTTTCCATAAGTGTCTGAATAGCCTCACATACTTTGCTTTATTAATCCCTTGATCATCGGCACAATAAGGAATTCAGGATTACCATACCAATAAATTATGCTCTTTAAAAGAAGATGGTCTTTTAATTCAATGTTCATAGGTATCTTTTTTGATAAACGTGTTACTTTTTCGTAAGGAAGAAAATTTGTTTGACAAATATCATTTCAATAATATGGTGCGGAGAATTTAATTATAAATATATGGAGTGTGTCGGAAGTCCGGAAGCTCGATCTTGCTAGAAGTTGGCCCACACACGAAAAAAAAAAGTAAGTTGACAAGTATTTCACGATTAACATCATGTCTACTCCCATTTTGAACGAAATTGTAGTTCTTCCGGAATGAGGGCAAGTTCATTAACACATCAGTCGTAAGTACGAGTTTTATAAACGTTTGTAGGTTAGGGATTTTGTCCGACTTCAAGCATTATAAGAGTTGAAATTACTAGAAGACAGAATACACAATGGTGGATGTGTATTGATTTCTTGAAGTAACATAGGTAATTCTGAGGTTTAAAAGCATCTCTTGAGTCACTTTAGAGTAATAATTCTATTGTTTTTAGATAAAGATTTCGAAAGTTCACTCTCAAGGCATACATTACCATCCTGAGGTGAGAAGTGCCAGAATTGAATATTACTAACCGCAATCGGCGACATACTTCAGGCATTACTTAACAATGTCCCAGACGCATTGTCTGAACATTATCTTCAGACTTTAACAACCTTTTTAATGTATCTCATTAATACGATAACGTTATTGATCATGTGGTGTCTTAATCTATGCCTAAACTATCTTTTACACTAGTGAATTAAATGTGTATTGAGGACCGTGTTTAGGAGCACTTAATAATTCAGCAACAATGATTGATTAATTAAGTTAAAGTAGGTGAAACGGTGAATTACCAGTTTAGTCACATATAGAAACTAGCGTTGGAAATTGATTTTGTTTTGCAATAGCATTGAAATGTTTGGAGAATACAATGAAAAAAAAAAGCCCTGGTGCGTGACTTTCAGCTTACTGTATTTTACAGTGGTAAATAAAGGGCAAAATGGTGAGAGATATGTGTTAATGTTAGGGAAAATCAAGGATATTGATGTAAGAAATGATGGTTTGAAACGCGCATAAAAAAAACTTATCTAACTTCATTTACTATTACATAGTTGCTGAGATTCGTAGTTGAAAGATACGAACATGTTTTTGGGTGAATGCTAGGTGAATTGGGCGGTATTGCAATTGGCCAATCTGTTTTTCGTCTGTTCCTTAACATTTGTCAATGGAGTTAGGTTCAGTCAAGGGGGTGGTTTGAATATATGTACTTTGGAATATGGGAAATCAAGGTAATATCCGCTAGGGAGGCTTGGCAAGATTGACAGTTTTTCAGTTTAGGGATGCATGTGTTCCTTACAAGCTGTAGAACTGATATAGTGTTTTTTACCAGTACCTCCTCTTACTCCCTTAAAGTGAAGCCCTCACAG
This sequence comes from Panulirus ornatus, assembly GCF_036320965.1. Classification (NCBI taxonomy): domain Eukaryota; kingdom Metazoa; phylum Arthropoda; class Malacostraca; order Decapoda; family Palinuridae; genus Panulirus; species Panulirus ornatus. Next base: position 22,891,314 of record NC_092266.1, on the reverse strand, counting down.
AGTGGGCAGAACTCTGAAGTTTTAAGCATTGCTTGCATTTATGTAGTGAAATAATTCTAGCATACATTCACGAGATTTTAGATATTTTTGACTGTAATTAGTTTAATTATGAGGGCCTTTCTCTGTTGCCATACACATTCACCTTTTTCTAGTGCTAAAATTATTTTTAATGTACTGTACCTTTGCATCATTTAGAACTACTCCCATAAGGTAACTAGCAATCCATATATATCATTTCCTAAAAAAAGTGTGTCTGACCCACAGAAGAGGGCATCTGAACCACTGAAGAAGGGAGGAATTTGACTCAAAAAGTTACCAGGCCATTAAAAGGAGCAGGAGAACCCAAGAAAGTAAGCATTTGATCACATAAGTAAGGATTGAGAGTCAGAATAATAATTGGGCTGGTAAAGAAGTCAGGAGATTCAGTGAAGACACACAACTGTTAGAGAATGACAGAATTAAACCATAAAGCTGATTGGCCATAAGTCATATCATGGAAAATGGCTCAAGAGTCACAGGCAAAACTAGCTGTATCTTTGAAAATGCATATGTAGTGTAGAAGGCACCAGAAAACATGAATCCCAGTACTGTATTCAAGTAAGAGACTGCAATAGGGTGAAGATTTACTATAGATGCTCAGAAAGGCATCATGTAAAGGTAACTAAACTTTTGAAGAAAGTAGCAGTACCAATGAAGGCACCTGAGTACTCACAATGTGGAAGGAATGGAAAATAGTCAGGATGGCAGAAGTACTTTAGAAGGTAGAAGAGCTAGTGAAGAAAATGAATGACCCCGGAAAGAAGTCAGAAGTTTGGATGAATATTGGATATTCTCAGAAAATTGAAGATGAGCCACTTAGGTTAGGTGAACTATTAGAGACAAATGAACCAATTATGAATTCAGAAAAGTATTTAAAGGTGTTTGAAAACCATTTTGAAAATATTGATGAGCCTCTAATTAGTGTCAAAGGTATACTGAAAGAGGAAGATATTCCAAAGGAAAAAGCAGGACAGCCCTTGAGAAATACAGGAGAAACCCTGAAGAGATTAAGCAAACTAATAAAGAATAAAAATGAGTCATGGAGTGTGGCAGATGATTCAACAAAGTTAACAGAAGTGCTGAGCAAACCTGGAAAACAGGAGACAGATGAACCATTCAAGAAAAAAGATCCCCTAAAGAATGTAGATGAGTCATTGTATTCAGGACCAAATTTAGTACAAAAAACTTGGAAATCTATGAAAAAGGCAGAGGAATTAGTGAAATTTGCAGATCCATCAAAATGGGTAACTGGGCAACAGAAGGAGTCACCAGAGAACAATGGTAGTCCCCTGAATAATGCTAATAAATCTGTAAATAGAGCAGCTAAGCCTCAGAAAAAAGTAAGTAGACCATTAATGAAGGCAGAGGAATTTCCAAAGAATGCAACTTGTACTCTAGAGAAAGAAGGTAAAAAAATTGGGTCTACAGATATGCTAAAGGAGATAGAAAGTATTAGCACGCCAAGAAAGCCTTTAAACAATTCAAAAGAACCAATGAAGAAAGTGCCAATGTTAGAAAACAATATAAGAGAGCCATTCAAGAAAATGAAAACACCAGTAAGTAAGTATGAAAACCCACAAAAGATGGAATATAAGCCACTGAAGGAAGAAGAAAAACGTAGGAAAAAAACAGAAGAGTTACCTAAGAAAGAAGAGTCTCCAAATAAGAAAAGGAAATATGTGACGAAGGTAACTGTATCTTTGAAAAAGATGCAGGAGACAGAATCATTTGAAAGGGATGTCATTGAAGAACCACAGAGTACAGAAAAGTCCCTGGAAAAGGAAGCGGCATCCCTTGGGATGTCTGTGCAATCACCAAAAAAGCTAGAAGAACCAGTTAAGAAAGAAACAAAGGTATTAATGAAAACCTTTAAGCCACTGAGAAAATTAAGACAACCGCTGAAGAGGGTAGATGCATGGAATAGCGAAGATATATTGGGGGATTGCTCCAGGACAACCCCAGACTTTTTCAGAAAAACTCGGAATAAAATCATGAAGGATGAATGTATTACTAAAGACAGATTAGTTGTGAAACAGTCAGCTTTATGTGAGAAAGGTGAAGAAGAATTTGAACTGGATAAGTCATCATTAAAAGCATACAACCTTTTCTGTAAATGCAATCCATGGAAGAAATCCAGGAAGTTCCAAAGGAAGGCACATAAACTTTATTTGAAAGTTCATGAAATGGAACATGGGAAATGCTCTGAACTGGAAGTAGGTAAATGGGAAGAAATAATGTTACAACACTCAAAAGAGAAAGATGCTCTAAAAAAAAAGTTTGTTGAACTCTACAAGAAAATTAGTAATGCCGAAAAGGAATTAGAAGAGATATTAAAACAAGTCTTTGAAAAGCAGACTGAAGAAGAGATGATTAGGCTAGCAAAAGAAGTTAGTAATGAAAAGGCTTTAGAAGTTCAAAATTATATTTATAAAATGTTTAATAAGATCTCCAGAAAGGACTTTGTTTGGACTAAGGAGTTACGTGAGGAATTGTATTGCTTGGAAAAATGGTATTCAGATCTTCTTATTTGTATATATTTGTTACCTTTGGCTTTAAAAGTATGGAAATTTGAAATTGAGAAATTGCAGGAATGTTTAATCAAGTCTCAAGTAAGGAAGTTGATGGTTGAAAAAGAGCGCTCAAATGCCTATAGAAAGATGACTTATCTTTCCAAAGAGATAACTAAGTTAAAGCTGAGAACATACATGGCATTGTCGCCAGATAAGTTTCAGATGGAGGTACATAAATTAAGGAAGAGAGCTGCATATTATGATAACATTGCTAAATTTTTTGAGAAGCAACAGATTATACTCCAATCCAAGGTCTTCAATCCAGCCAATAATCAAAATGTTGAGAAGGAAGATTCAGTCACCCATCAAAGTCTCTTTTCATGGAAAAAGAACAATTTAAGTAAGAATGCTGATCAACACAAAACAGCAGATAATCCAAAGAATTCATCATATCAGTTTAAGACTCTGGAATCATGGACAGTGTCATCTGAAAAAGTGGTAAGGCACAAGAATTGTAAAACTTCACAGATGGTGTGGAATATTGAATCGATTAATGAGTCAGCAATGTTTCATAAAACATGGAACTATGACCAGCTTAAAAGCTGGAAAGTGACAACCAATGCATTGTATGCAATGTCTTCTGCTCTTCCAAAGCATCTTTCAAGTATTCCAAATGGCATTTCAGTTCAGTCATTGAAAGTGAGCAGTACAGCCAAAAAAATGTTTCTTATTGACAAGAAAACAGGTAAATAGGAAATATGAACACACAGGACAGAACAGTCCTGAGTTACATATATGAAACATTAATTAAAGGCTTTTATCTCCTAGAGACCTTTTCTCTTGAAAAATAGGCACTTAAGGGTTTGTTATTTAAGTGGGGATTCTCACTTTTATTTTTTTGGTTACGCTATGAGGAAAACCAGTTGATTTTTTTTTTTTTATGTTTGATAGAAGTTAAAACCTATGTAAAGGAAATTTAAACTGACAGTGTTATATCTTTATGATTAATTCATAAATTAAAAAGTGCATTTACATACATGCACAAACAATAGTAATATCAAAGCATAGTGTTTTATATGTTATTAGGGTTGATTGTATGTCTTTCAAAATTTTATTCATATTAGACGTGCATAGTTAAACCTTTAAGCTCATGGAAGAAGAGCATCTCAGAAAGTCTATCATTTGTAGATGACAGCATTGAAGATGAACTCAAGAACTGAAAATGTATGAAAATACAAATTGTGTTTATCTCAGTTGATATTATTAAAGATAACCCCAAGAATTACTGTACGATATTTCAGAGATATAGATTTTGTCTGAAAATACTGAAAACTGAAAATTAGTAGATAATTGTTGATGATATTGATGCTTGAAATATGCTTGTCTAACCTCTTACATATTTTCTAGATCTATTCATGGCTGAGGTGCTCAGGTTGCTTGTGTTTTTATTGGTGCGAGCACCAGCAACCTGCTTCAACGTGCCTCAGGCTATCTTTAGGGAAAGATGTTATCTGTTTTTCTTGGCTGCCACTTCATTTTGGGAATGTCACTTCTGGGGTCTGTATTTCTTCCACCTGGGCTTCAAATGGTTGGCTATCACCTTTCTAAGGATGAGAAAGCCTGAATTCTCACCTAGAAGCAAGAAAATGTAGGCACAGGAGAGATTTTTATTTATAATAGGCACTAAGAACACACAATCAGGCATTGCTTGCAAAAGGACCCTCACATTCCCCCTTGCAAACCAGCTGCCAAACCCTTGCATATGAAGGAAATGAAATGCAAATGACTTACATTTGCAAAGAAATACAAGGAATGGAATGATTAAGGCAGAGATTAAGAAGGCCAAAGGGTGCCAGCTGGTATGACTCATTTCACAGTGAAGACAGTGAAAGACCTAGATGGTGTAATGATCTGAGGTTCTTTTATTGTTGCAATGGTTATGGGCGGTTTTTACTTTGAACCTAAAAACACTTCCATGAATGAAGAGCAGAACATTAAGGTGCTAGAGGTCCATATGCTTCTTTTCTGTGAGGTTCATGGGTATGATCACTTTATACAGTAAAGTGCCCCTTACAATGTGGCTTGAATGATGAATTGATCATCAGAAAAAGAAAAACTATTCAACCGCTTGAGTGGCTTGGAAACTTCCTGGAGCTTTATCCAATTGAAAACTGCTGGAACCAGATGAAAGTCTAGCTTGCCTCCTTCAACAGCTCATCAGCACCTCCCTCATCCAGATCAAGACCCTATGAACCCAAAACATGGACCGAGAATACTTCAGAAACCTAGCCATTTCCATGCCCAGGTGTCTGCAGATGGTAGTCAAGGGCAAAGGAGAGATGGCAGAAGTACTAAAATGTAAGTGTGACATCACATTTGAAAATATATGGAGGGTGGAGAAGTATTTTTGAGACACTATAATGATTATAGTAACATTGAAGATTCTAAAGTTGATAATGAAAAAGGTATGAATTTAAGATGATTACCCTGACAAGATGCACCTCAGAAACCAATAAATTGTAGATTTTATGTCTGATGCATGTATATTGAAACCATTTCACATAATTACTAATTTGAAGATAAACACTCAACAATGAATACTGAAGACAAATTACATCTGGTTAGTCATTCTGAAGACGAATTACTTCTGGTTAGTCATTCTGAAGACAGTGTCATGTATAACCTAGTAAAAAAAGAAAATAAAGATGAACTGCATCTTAAAACGAAAAGATAAACTACTACTAAAGAGGGTACAATGAAAATAAACCACCTCTAGAAATAGTCTTTTGGGGCTTGTACATTGATTATCAGCTCTGGTTTTGGCACTATACTTGACAGCCAAAGAGTGGATATGAAGAAGTGAAGCCATCAGTCCTGGTTCCTGGTATGTTTTTACTAAGGAGGGAAGGGATGAATAAATATTTTAAAAAAGATAAACAAATGTGACAAAAGTGATTTGCAAATTATGGAGGCATGAATTTTTTGTATGTATCTGTTAAGTTGTTTGGGAGATTGGTGGCATGCACAGAGGTACAGATTAGGGAGGAATAATGTGGCTTTAGAAGTGGTAGATGTGTTGAATCAGGTGTTTTGAAGAATGTGTGCAAGAAACATTTAGAGAAGCAGGACATATTTGTGGCATCTATGGATCTGGAGAAAGCTTATGATAGGGATTTTCTGTAAGAGGTGTTGTAAATATATGGTGTGGGAGGAAAGCTGCTGGAAGCAGAAGAATTTTTAAAATGAAAGTAAGGCATGTGTGCTTGTAGGAGGAGATGAAGATGTGTGAATTCAGGTGAGGGTAGGTCTGTGTCAGGTATGTGCTTGTCATTGTTGCTGTTCAATTTGTTTATAGATGGGATAGTGTCGAAAGTGAGTGCAGGGATCTAAGGGAGAGGAGCAGGTATGCAATCAAGTACTCATGAGTGTGTGTGTGTGTCTTTCTTTGCTGATGAGAACACAATGGTGGCAAATGGTCAGAAAGTGCAGAGGTTGTTGTCTGAGCTTTGAAGTGTGTGAAAGGGGAAGTTGAAAGTAATTTGAAGAAAAGTTAGGTTATTAGGTATAGCAGTGAAGAGAGACAATTTATTTGAAGTGTTAGTTTGAATGGAGAGGAATTGAAGGAAGTAAGAGTGTTTTAGATACCTAGGAGTGGATATGGGAGTTGAAGTTAGCCTTAGATTGGATGAGGGGGCATAGGTCCTGGACACATTGAAGAATATGTGGATTAAAAGGTCCCTTTCTTTAAAGGCAAAGATAAGTGTGTTTGATGATGTAGTAGTTTCATTGGTGCTGCATAGATGCGAGATGTAGGCCTTATGCAAAAGTGTAAAGAGGAGCCTGGTTGTAGATAAGGGCTATAGTTTCAGCTTGAGTGTGGATGTGAGTGAATAAGGCCATTTCTTCATTTCTTGGTGATATTTTGTTGACATGGGAAATGGCAAAAATGTCTAACAAAAAATGTGACACTATCTTTTTGATGATGATACTGTCTCATTTCACCATGCATAACAAGTTGTGGTTATTCTGTACTTGAATTTTAGTTTTATGACTTCTTTGTTTTATTGGTACCTGATAGTTTTAAAGACCATGAGTAGTATACAGCATACTGATAGCTTAGCTTACCATGATGAGTAGAAAACACAGTTTACTTTAACAAAATATTATTTATTTGGCTGGAATAATTTTAATTTATTTTGTTTTTCTGAACATGATTATGAACAGTTTGTAACAATGAATGCAAATTTTTGAGTATTCATTTTCTCTTTGCCCACCAGAACTATTATATAGGGCTCCTGGAAGATGGGAAGCAGACAATTTGTGAACTATAAAGTTTAGATAATTCAGAATTGTCTAAACCACAGAAAATGGCACCTACTGAGCCACTGAAGACAACAGATGAGTCACTGAAGAACAAATTTATGAAAAAAGTGTTTACCAACCCCCAAAAAACACAAAAGGAAGTGCAAGAGAGCATTAAAGCTGCTTAAAAAGGAGTCATTAAACAAATTAAAAGAGTTCTTGGTGAAAACTGAACCATTGAAGAAGTGACAAAATTTTTTGAGATATAGTGGATAATTTACAAAAGTCAGTGAACAAGATGGAGATTGGTCAGAACACTACAATAATGAAGAAAGACAAGTTTGGTACACCTGTTAGACTAGTAGCAGAGAATTCATCAGAATGTCAGAAAAGTGAAGAATGGTTTGAAGTAGATAGGTCATCTCTAAGGGCATGTACCTATTTGCATAAGAAACACAAGCTCCAGAAAAAATCTGAGAAGCTCCAAAGACAGGCACAAAAGCTTATGTTGAAAGTAGCCAATATGAAATTGATGAAAGAGTCTGAACTTAAAATTGATGATTGGATAGATATAATGTTTCAGCTTTGGAAACAGAGAGATATTTTGAAAATAAAGCTTAATGGGTTGTTCAGGAAGAGTAATGAAATTGAAAAAGAAGGAAAAGAAATGCATAAGCACCTCTCTGAACTACAACGTTGTAGAGATACATTGTTTCTCTCAAGGGAAAAGTTGAATCAAGTACTTATACAAGCTCAGAATAGTCTTGAAGTGTTACTGGATGACACGTGTTTTCAGAGACGTTTTTGGAGTGATTTAGAGACAAGTATTGAATATCATTTTTTATTAAGACTGATTTCAAACCTTAAGTTACGGAAAACTGAAATGAATATGAAGTTGAAAGAGTTTAAGAATGGAATTGATGGTATAGCTCAAAATCATATCACAAGATGTAGGAGAAAGGTGGAGATTGAAAAACTGAAATTATTTACCCTCAGAAAGATAGCTGACACTTTGAAAAAGATTTTCAATTTAGAGGGGAGAGTAGGTCTGTTTCAAATTAGAAAAAAGGTATTGAGGGATAGAGCTGCAAATCTTGATTTCTTGGCTGAAGCCTTTTTGAAGCAACAGAGTGCATTACACTCCAAGGTGTCTAACCTGAATGATTATCAAGGTGTTCAGCAGGATGCTTTTCCGGGACAGATCAAACAGTTTTCTTGGAAAGTACAAAGTTTAACTAAACACACTGGTCAGCTATACAAAAGAGCAGTTTATCTACAGAGGCATTTTTTAGATGTTGTTGAGATTCCTGTGGAGCCCTGGATGGTTTCATCAAAAGAAGTATTAAGACAAGAGCATTGTAAATTTCCACAAAGAGATTGGAACGTTGAGTCATATAGTGAAGCAACAGAAGCGCAGAAAATAGTTAACTATGGCCAACAGGAAAAGTGGAGAGTCTCAGGTAATACAGTACATCTTGACGGTAGTCCTCACACAAAGGAACTTGTAACTACTGATGTAAATAGTATTTCAGTTGAACATTTGAAAATTTAAGTTGTACATCTAATTGTTTCCTGTTGATATAGTAATAGGAAATGGGGTGTAATGAACACACGATTAAAAGTTTGAATGACATTAGCATTTCATCGAGAATATTAATGTCAGTATTGTGCACCAAAATGTTTTTCTGTATGGATGATTTGGATTTTCTCTCGAGATTTTTTCATGCTTTAGTTAATAAGCACTGTTAATTTTTTTATTGTGCTTTAGGATTTGTATGTATTTCTAGATACCACAAAGCATTTAAAAGGAAACTTTGAAAGTAGAACATCTTGATAGATATTTTTGTTTATAAATAAATGCTTTCACAAAGGGTACTTAGATTAAAGATGGCTTGCTTAGATTATTAAGTTAGGCTGCATGTGGTACAGATTGTCAGTGTGTATGTGTCTGTTGCCATAACCTGCTTTACATGTAGTTACTATAGTGAAGGGTTATGATTATTCATAAAGTTGAATAATATCCTTACATGCACCTATTTTGATATCTTTGTTACCATTATGCTTGTTTTGTGTTTATCTTTTTCTTTCACTTGTACATCAACCCAAATCTCCTTGTTTTTGTCATTATAGAGAATAGAATTTTTGTATTGAGGATTTAATATTATTAACTACCAGTACTATATTTTTTCTTTAGATTCTGTATATGGTTTGGGAAACCTCTGGCAGTTGACTGCAAGTTTGCATTAGTCTGGGCATTTAGAAATTTCAGGTGCAGTAATAATGGATTAGTGTGAGTCAGGAAAAGTAACTTTGGCTGCTTCTATATCCTTTGCTTATATAGTACATCATTTTTGTATTCCCAGGCAGCAGAGTAAATGTTAATGAATGATTTATTGAAATTATGTATTTGATGTATATGAATAGTGGAACACATTATTGGAAGTTCTTACGTGATAGCTTTGTGAGATGTGTATGTATTATGCTGATGGGAGGAATGCATCGCATGCCTGGCAGTGTTGCAGCTTGATCATTTATTCATTCGATAGATTTACCATGCACATAAGTAATGTGTCACTGTATTGGTAAATATGAAACGTTTTTTCTTAGAATAAAGCTCATTCAAATGATGACAAAAAACTAATGGCACTTTTTTGTAATTCATTGAAAATTACCACACTAAAGGGACAGTAGATATCTAGAATAGCCATACTCAGTGGATTAAATCAGGCATCCTAGTTCTTGTATAAATTTCTTATCAACAGTATTTTGCATCTTCCACAATTAGCTTTGTAACTCTTATTTGCATATGAAATTATTACCCATATTAAATTTCCTTATTTTATGGGTACACTGACACAGTAGGATTTTGTCCTGATTAGTGATTACAGTTGTTTGTGATGTAAAGCACTGTGCATACCATAAAAGTGTGCTGTTGAATTAAAGTGAAGGTGAGAATAGGCAACCCAAAAAGATACGATTGTAGTCACTATGCTGAGCATTACACCCACAGTTGCAGAGGTCAATTTATCTACCTATCTATCTGTATCTTTGATGTCCATTCCCTTCAGGAACTCCCTCAAGGGGGTGGCCATGGCAAAGTAGTTTCCATAACTGGTGAACTCCATTGCCACTTCTTTGCCTTAGTGCTTTCACCCTTGACAGGCCACTGGCAGAGGGCAAATCTTGCACAGTATTTGCAGAGGCTCCCTACCTTATGTTCCTACTGTCAACTTCTACCTATCCTATTATTAACTTATACCTATCCTATTGTCAGCTTCTACTAATGTTCCAACCTACTACTTTTACTAAATGCTCCAGCCTGATGTTTGTGAACAGAATGCCAGCAGTCCATGTGTGGGTGAGGCAGAAAGAAAAGACAGCTACCTGGGTTAAAGGAGTGCAACTAGACTGCCACAGAAGTGCTGACTTACTGTGCAGCTGTTGCTACCCTCCTGATCCCCAGGTGATTAACACCAGTAAGGTACCTCCCAGGTCAGTGGCTTCCTGCCAACTACTACCTTACTAGTTGCATTAGTTAAGGCATTAAATGAAAGTATTGTTTTATACTGTAAAACCTTGATTAAGTAGATGTTGATTCAACAAACTTTGGAAACAACAATCCAGATCCGCTTGTCCCGAGAAAGTAGTCTGTATTTAAATCGTCGCTCTGACATTTCGCACATTAGCTGAATGATGGCATCCTTCTGAAACCCAGTTAATGACATCATCAATACCATGCATGTTTTCCCTTTTTTATTCAAAGTGAACCAAACTAAGAAACTGTGGCCCCTGAAGATAGTGGTGTAAAAAGAGAGAGTAAATTTGAATGTTGCTGTGCAAAAACTACATTAATTGAGAAACTAGTCTGATGTATTGGTTGCTAATAAATGTGAGGAATATTTGGTAAAGGGTTATACAGTATCATTAATTCTTAAGAATGAAGAAAAGCATAAAAGCTTTTCATTAATGTTTAGTGTTGATACTTCTACCAGTAAAAAAGATATGATTAGTATTGTATCGTATATAGTACATCATAATATGCCACCTGGATTTCATGGACTGTCAATTGGGGTTATTCTGTAAATGTAAAAGTAAAAAGTCCTCATTTTTCAAATCTTCCTCAAGTACAAGGCATACATGTAAGTTGAGGAAGTACTGTACTTATTATTTGCTGGCTGGCTGCATTTTTTTTTTCATTATCTCCTCATAGTACATCCCTGAGCTCTTGCTTTTTTAACACTTCCCAATGAACCATATTTCCTTCCATTTTGATCCCTCTCCTCTTTTGAGTACAAGGGATACCCATGCTCCAACTCCTTCATTGTTGGTGTCACAGAACAGCACTATATACACTTAATGTAGAACTCCCCCTCTCAGTCAATACTCTCAAGAGCTGAATCATTTCAGTTTAGTTGCCTTGATTATACTTTCTCTTTCTTCTCTGCCTCCACTGATCCCCAGCTTCAATGCTCCACCATCATATACTCGAAAACAGTCACTACATAAGTCATACCAGTGGAAGCATCCAACTTCGTTTGTTCTATTTCCATGCTACGGTGTGGAAAGACAAAGTCAAGTAGAGATGGTGTATTATCCCCCATAATTCTGTTATGCACTGCAACATGCTGATGGTAAGGTCTGTATGCTTTCAAGGAAACTTTGTGTCCTTGACTCAGCATTTCCTTGATAATCTAATTTTCACTGTCTATTTCCCAGTAATTGAAATGCCCAGTTATCAGTACTTTACCATCTTAGGGAGGTAATTTCTCACTATACCTCACCATATTTGTTATTCCGTTCTTTACAATGTACTGAATTTTTGAGCACACAAAAAACTATATTTCATAGATTCCTAAGTTCTTCATTCATGTCATGATCCTTGAAATGATTTGCCAGTTTTTAACTCTACTTTACTTGTGTTATCTTTGGTCTTGCTCCTTTACATGTCCCAGCATCTCCAATCATTCGTTCTATGGTGGTTTCTGTTTCCTCTGCTTCTGTCTCTTTGCAGATATGGCTATGTCTGAGTGGTCTTAGTACTTTCCTTTATTTGAGACCATACCAGACCCTGTTGGCTCTGGCAGTGCTAGAGGTTTTAAACTGATCCTCCAAAGTGATAGTGACAACAGCCTTGATCTTTAGAAGAATTTAGATCTTTAACTGACATGGAGGGCAAAGATGGGTATGATTGACAGTATAGTAGTCCCAGTGGTGTTGTATGGGTCTGAATTACTGAATTATGAGTCAGATATATAGCAAAATAGAGGTTGGATAAATTGAAAATGAAATGCGGTGTGCAGGTTGATTTTTTAAGGAAAGATAGTGTAAGAGAGAGGTGTGGTAGAATGATAAGTATGATTAAGAAAGCTGAAGAGGATGTGCTGAAATAGTTTGGACATATGAAGGGGATGAGTGAAGAGATGCTAACTAGGTGCATATATGTGTCAGAAGTGATAGAGTAAAGGAAAGGGTGGAGTGAAAGAGGCATCTTTGTTGCTGTACTGGATCCAAATCATGAAGGAGGGTGAGAGGTGTGAAGGGGATAGAGCAAATTGGTATGAACTGGTGTATAGGGGATGTCATGCTGTCAGTGGGCTGAACCAGGGTATATGAAGTGGTCATGGGAAAGCATGGAAAGGTCTTCAGAACTTAGCTGTGTAAAGGGTATACAGTTTTGACTCATTATACATAATAGCTAGAGTGGATGTGATCAAGTAAGACTTTATTTTATATACAGAAGTCCACATTGAGGCCAAGCCTTAACTGAAATGTAGAGAAAGTTATGAAAGGGAAAAAATGAGGCAAGGGAAAGTATTTATGAAAGACATGAGAGGGTAGAGAGTTCCATACCTCTGAGGTGTATGGAAAGAAACATTTATCAAAATGGCCCACCCTTGAGTTGCCAACCACCACACAATAATTATGACACAGAAGCTTGTTTTTATATATATATCTTTCTTTCATACGGGTTTACATTTCCCATGTTGGTAAGGTAGCATCAAGAACAGATGACTGAGTCTAAGATTGATTAGTTATTTAGAATTATCTGCCTTGTCAGCAGTGATCTTTAGAAGAAAAAAAAATCTGTGCTTGGCTTCTTCCTTTGTTCCTTTCTTTTGGAAGATAATGTAGGAGGGGAGGATTTCTGGTCCTCAGCTCCTGCCCCATTTAGTCATTGTCTTGTCACACAGGAGATATGTGGGCAGTATTCTTTCTCCTTTGTCCCCAGGACACTTAAGAAAGAGAGGCAGAAAAATGTTTCATTGATGTGTGCACTTGTGAAGTTAATCAGAAAAAAGAGCATAATTGTTTTTAGATAACTATTAGATAGGTAACATACAATTAAGGACAAAGAAAAGACTAGCATTTACATGAACTGTCTTTATCGGTAACAAAAGGTTGTAGTATTTTCATGGTCTTAAATGGTAGTGTGCATCACTCTGTACGTACAGCAATAAGTTAAAAGTTTTATAGTTTACCTTTTAACCTACATAGTTACATAACATAAATGTTTATTTTCGTTATGCCTAAGTATATACAAATTCTTTTAAAATTTAAAATTAAACACTGAATTAACTTATTATAAAATTCCCAAATCTGGTATAAGATTTTTAATACACTGCAGTATATGTTATACACTATCATAACGATAAAACTTTGGAAGTGATTCTATTTCAACAATTCAAGGGAAATACTGTATATCTTGAGCTAAGCTAACATCATTTATGAGTGACTAATGGATCTTAAACTCTAATATGACAACTCCCAAAATGTATGAATAAGTAAAAATGCCTGAGAATCATGCTTCATAACTAGAAATATCATTTGAATCCATTGCAGAATTCTTATTCTTTATATTGTTTAAATATATTTTGACTAGTCTCAGTGTCATTTTTTTTTATTGGACAAAGATGAATGTTTTTTACTGTGGCTGCCAGGTGTACAGTAATAATGGGTAACACCTTTCCAGAAGGCGTACTTTAGAATTATGTGACTTTCTTGGACAGCTCAGTTCATCACTGCTGGAAAAACATTGCACATATTTCATAATGTTTCTTAATTAATTAAAAATGAGTTATTTTGTTGAACTGTTTCAGCCCCAAACAGAAATTAGGGAATGCAACTCTTTAAGTTTAGTATCTGAGATGTCATTTTCAATTAGATTTTGTGCATTACTCCAGCTGTTTCAGTGGGTCATAATACGCATAAAGAAAATTATTTAGTAAAAAATGTAGAAGTATTGTATCTAGGGTACAGCCACCAGTGCATGATGTTATAATGATAATTTTTTTCAAGAGAAAGAGCAACACTTGAAGTTCTAATCTTATGTTAGAAGGTTGAGAGCAAGAGTACTTAAAAGCAGCAGGTTTGATGTTACAAGTAATCCTTCACACCCTGATCCTCGGTGACTTGGGCGACCTGAAGGAAAGGGAAAACAGATTAAAGTGTTGGTATTTTTGAGATGATAAACTTATAATTCATATAGAAATGCTAGATATGATGTTATTCATGTTCTTTCACTTGATAATTGACAATAAAAGCCAGTAAATAAGTGCTTTAAGTGTGTTAGGAATGATGAGCTGTTTCAAGTATTTAAGCTGATCATAGCTTCTGAGAAAATTATGAGTTGATGGCACAGAATCCAATTATGAAGTTAATATTTATATATGAAAATGCAACCAGTCATGCTATTTTAAAAAACAATACCAAGGGATTTCCTTCTTGAAATAAGATAGTGTTCAACATGTGGTTCTCCTAAACTTGAACATTACAGAAACTAAGGAAACATCTCAATAATAATCATACAAAGCATAGGTACCCATGAAGTAGGAAGACAAACTAGTTAGCATGATGAGAGTCTCTTCCTCTAATGACTGGGAAACAAAACTCACCAAACTTACCTTGTTCCGGGCAACAAATCAGCTTTCTTCTCACTTAAGACATCCCTTTTTGGGGAGCCATAAATGAAAGGTGAGTAGTTTGGCAATTATTATTCTGTACAATATGTACTTTATTCAAGAATGCGATATTAGTCATGAACCAAAAAATTTCCTGTACATGACAACAAACTACAAATCTGATTAGCCAGACTGAAGACATTGAGAAAGCTTTTCCACATCACTATCAAAGTACCTGATAGCTTCAGTATTACTGAGGCTAGGTTTAATATGATACCATAGACATTCTCCAGTGTAGTGTATTAATCAGTTTTGAGCACATAAAATTTCATACCCCTAATGTACAGAACAGTAAATTCAACAGAAAATCAAGATTTGAAGACCTAAAACCCATTTTTTCAAAGCTAGAGCAAATTTTCTGTCACAACAAATGAAGTTGCCATCTTTTGAAAGTGATGGGTAATTAACATGCATATTTGAGAGTATGCCATGTGAAAAGGATATTAAGAAATAAGCTGCACATTTTTCTAAGGTTGTAAGATTACTGGATCTCATATAAGACTGTTATGACTAATACTTTCACTTTGTTAGCTATGATTAAGAGGGAACCATTATATAGGCATTGTTCAGACAGCCATATTCAATTTTTATATAGGAATCTAAAATTGATTAGATCGTGATGATATAGATGCAGTGAACTGTGAAAGTCAGCAAGTCTGGATGGTTCCCTGACATAGAGTACTTGTTTACCAGTAGAGATGGTGTCCAGTAATGGAACTGGGGATACTTCACCTCCAATGGAAACTGAAATTTGTCGATGGATGCAGTGTATCTATTTCTCAACATTTGAGCTAAGTGCAGTAACCTGCTCCTGATCAAGAATCCCAGGCTTGTAGAAGGCTTTGGATCACTGAAGCTGGTGAAGTTAGCACCAGCCCATGATAGTGAGAAACAAGCTAATACTAATTGATGAGAGACTTATGCTATCCATGTGTGACTACTGGAACCCTACAAGCCCAGTTCCCTTATCAGCAGGATATTCAGCCAAAACTGCTTATCACCTAAGACATGGCAGAGGTCACATCTCACCATACATGCCTTTCACTAAGGAGTATTCACTATGGGGAAATCTTGCACCGAGTTTGGGACCTTAAGGGAATGATCATTTGGAACCATGAATTGCAGTCCACATAGTACTCTGGCTTGTACTTGGAGGTCCTTAGTTGACCATAGTCTATGTGTTTTGCATTGTTTTTTTTAGATCCTCCTTAATGAGATTGTCAGGAAACCCTTCCATGAGCACTTTCAGATTAGCTGTTTCTCACCATTTTCATCTTAGCATTGAATAGTAGGGACCTGAAAACAGTTCAGAAAACCAAGGCATTAACGCCTTCAGACAGTTATTTACTTCAGATGAGCACTCCTTCTTCACAATTATTTAAGCATTAAGTTTCACACCTCAGTTTCACAGTTCTGCTTCAAGCCTAGGTAATTGCATAAGTGGAAGTGCATGAAAATTTTTCTGCATAATAAGTCATCCTCCAGCTGTAGTGTGAAGCATCTCTTGTGAAACAGAGCTTTCGAGCCTATATATATAGTTAAGAATATAAAATGCCAATCATCTGACAGCTTTTGTTTTCATATTAGGATTTGAACTTTTTGAACCAAAGAATTCATTTTTCTCTAGAGAAAAAGGTCTAGGACAATTTAGACCTTTACATATTAGGAACCTGGGTTGCAAAATTGAGGTAGCTCACCAGAATGTCAGCATCATTTAGAAATCTACCTCAGATCTATGAAATGATATGATCATGTGACATAATTTTGATGCTAAAAAAGATATTAAGGACAGAAGAAAACCTGATGGAGTTTAATGAAAATAAATTTGAAAAAATATGTCTTGGGACTGTTGATAATGATGCCAAACATAGGTCCAACAGAAGACAAACAGAAAACGAAGCAGATGTGAGAGATCTTGGATCATAAGTGAAAAACTAAAATTCAAAGAGCATATTGATAAGATATTACTATTTGGAGTGAGTATTTTGAAGGTTTGTTGAATGTGTTTGATGATAGAGTGGCAGATATAGGGTGTTTTGGTCGAGGTGGTGTGCAAAGTGAGAGGGTTAGGGAAAATGATTTGGTAAACAGAGAAGAGGTAGTGAAAGCTTTGCGGAAGATGAAAGCCGGCAAGGCAGCAGGTTTGGATGGTATTGCAGTGGAATTTATAAAAAAAGGGGGTGACTGTATTGTTGACTGGTTGGTAAGGTTATTTAATGTATGTATGACTCATGGTGAGGTGCCTGAGGATTGGCGGAATGCGTGCATAGTGCCATTGTACAAAGGCAAAGGGGATAAGAGTGAGTGCTCAAATTACAGAGGTATAAGTTTGTTGAGTATTCCTGGTAAATTATATGGGAGGGTATTGATTGAGAGGGTGAAGGCATGTACAGAGCATCAGATTGGGGAAGAGCAGTGTGGTTTCAGAAGTGGTAGAGGATGTGTGGATCAGGTGTTTGCTTTGAAGAATGTATGTGAGAAATACTTAGAAAAGCAAATGGATTTGTATGTAGCATTTATGGATCTGGAGAAGGCATATGATAGAGTTGATAGAGATGCTCTGTGGAAGGTATTAAGAATATATGGTGTGGGAGGAAAGTTGTTAGAAGCAGTGAAAAGTTTTTATCGAGGATGTAAGGCGTGTGTACGTGTAGGAAGAGAGGAAAGTGATTGGTTCTCAGTGAATGTAGGTTTGCGGCAGGGGTGTGTGATGTCTCCATGGTTGTTTAATTTGTTTATGGATGGGGTTGTTAGGGAGGTAAATGCAAGAGTTTTGGAAAGAGGGGCAAGTATGAAGTCTGTTGGGGATGAGAGAGCTTGGGAAGTGAGTCAGTTGTTGTTCGCTGATGATACAGCGCTGGTGGCTGATTCATGTCAGAAATTGCAGGAGCTGGTGACTGAGTTTGGTAAAGTGTGTGGAAGAAGAAAGTTAAGAGTAAATGTGAAAAAGAGTAAGGTTATTAGGTATAGTAGGGTTGAGGGTCAAGTCAATTGGGAGGTGAGTTTGAATGGAGAAAAACTGGAGGAAGTGAAGTGTTTTAGATATCTGGGAGTGGATCTGGCAGCGGATGGAACCATGGAAGCGGAAGTGGATCATAGGGTGGGGGAGGGGGCGAAAATTCTGGGGGCCTTGAAGGATGTGTGGAAGTCGAGAGCATTATCTCGGAAAGCAAAAATGGGTATGTTTGAAGGAATAGTGGTTCCAACAATGTTGTATGGTTGCGAGGCGTGGGCTATGGATAGAGTTGTGCGCAGGAGGATGGATGTGCTGGAAATGAGATGTTTGAGGACAATGTGTGGTGTGAGGTGGTTTGATCGAGTGAGTAACGTAAGGGTGAGAGAGATGTGTGGAAATAAAAAGAGCGTGGTTGAGAGAGCAGAAGAGGGTGTTTTGAAGTGGTTTGGGCACATGGAGAGAATGAGTGAGGAAAGATTGACCAAGAGGATATATGTGTCGGAGGTGGAGGGAACGAGGAGAAGAGGGAGACCAAATTGGAGGTGGAAAGATGGAGTGAAAAAGATTTTGTGTGATCGGGGCCTGAACATGCAGGAGGGTGAAAGGAGGGCAAGAAATAGAGTGAATTGGAGTCATGTGGTATACAGGGGTTGACGTGCTGTCAGTGGATTGAAGCAAGGCATGTGAAGCGTCTGGGGTAAACCATGGAAAGCTGCGTAGGTGTGTATATTTGCGTGTGTGGACGTATGTATATACATGTGTATGGGGGGGGGTTGGGCCATTTCTTTCGTCTGTTTCCTTGCGCTACCTCGCAAACGCGGGAGACAGCGACAAAGTATAATAAAAAAAAAAAAAAATAATTACTATTTAATCAAATGATGAGAAGTATGGTAATGAGAACATTCACTTCAAGAGATGGAAATCTCAGTATGTACAGAAGTAAAATGGACTACTGCTGTGTCTTAATTAACCAAATGAGTAGAAATAGATTAGAGAGAATCGGAAACAATTCATGAACTAAACAGAGGGACTGGAAGATAAGAAGTATCATGAAGGTTTGAAAGAAAAACAAAGCTCTAGGAGCAATACAGCTGATCTAAATTCATCTCAACTCGGGGGAAATTTTGTAATTAAGACTGCGACCCAAAAGCCGAGCCAGAGTTATAGAAAAACTACTCAGTGTGTTACAAAATTAAATATGCATGGGACAAATACAGAAACATTTGAAAGAAACTCAGAGTACCGGTTAAAAGCGATCCCACCAAAAATGAGTGGCAGGTGCATAATGTGCATTGTGCTAGAGAGAAACATGCAAGATGTGCAATAAGAATTATTGCTAGCTTTGCACTGGTAAAGTCTCATTATAGGTACTCAAAGGTAGATAAACTCATTTAGAAGAGTAAACAATTATTGAATGCTTCACATTGTATGATAGCCAGATTGATATGCAGCGGTACTACAGACGTGTTAACATCTGTTACAAAGACAGCCAATACTGTATGTGAAATGTTTGAGGCAGAACAGGATGTACCAGTTTTTTAGGACTGGGAAAAGGTAAGAACAGTCAGGTCATGTTGGTAACATTTACAGGCTTACAATACACATAGAATTTCTTACTCATGCTGCAAAGAGTTGAAATTATTTTTTTGATGTTTCTAAAGAAGTAAAAGCTTAAAAGAAATAAGGTTTTTGAACTGTGGAACCTACTGTGAACTTAAAGAGCAACTACTAAGAATTATCTTCAGTTAAAACAATTAAACTAGTTACGACACAAAAAGCTAATTCAAGTAGAAGCATAATTATGATTTTGCTATGATTACCTGGCTCCCCAAGAGGTTGCCAGACCAAAGCAGGGAGGGTCACTATGAATGGCTTCACAGTGGTATGTGGGTGGGTGGGATACTCAATCAAGCTGATAGGGATTTTCGGAATGTCACTATTATCCTCTGTTGTCCATGATGTAGGAGTCTCAACTATACTATCATGTTGAATAGTCCAGTTTTCAGAGCAGTTGGTGAAGCTATTAAATTTGGTCACATTCTCTGTCATGTTTAGGTTATTATTATCAATAATGCTGATGCAGTTAAGGGTTATGTTGCTCATATTTATTTTGTTTTTTTCATATGAAGATGTATCTTCACTTCTGAGAACTATATCTGTATGATCATTTTCACTCATCATTATATCTTTGTTAGTAACATTCTCATGCACTCCAGTGAGGTGACTCCATTGAGTTCCTGTCTGATTGCTGGTTAATTTGTGTGTCTGATTTTCACTGTCTATCTCAAGATTATAACTATGGGTTACCATTGCCTCCTTATCAACAAGGTAAGTTGTACGTGGTAGAAAATATATCTTGGGCTTACTGATCTCATGATTTTTTGTGCTAGATTCTGTACTGAGAAAGTCACCTGTGTAACCAAGAACTGATGTACTGCCACTGAGAGACCCATTGATTTCTCTGATGTGAGTTGAAGTGGTCTTAGGTATATTTTCTCCTGCTTTCTCAGAGGACTTGATGCTGCTGTTAAAGTTTTGGTACAGCTCATCTCCTGAGTTAATGGTCTGGTCTTTCACAGAGGCACTTTCTCCTTTGTTAAACCTATCTTCACTATAATCATTCAGGTTATCTTCATCTCCAGTATTATTAATGTGAGAAAGTTTATGTAATGGTTTATCTTGAAGCTGGGTATTGTCAGTTTCATCATGGTCAGTAGAATGGTGATGGTCGTTTAGAGCTTGTACTTCATGATCAGTACCATTATTATTTACATCACCAGCTTGTACTTCATAGTCAGCATCACTGTGAGGATTACTTTTGTTAACCCTGCTACCTACAATATTGCGGTCATTATCAGTGTGATAATTGGTACCATCTCTACCTCTACGGTCAGCAGGAATCTCATGTGTGCTGCTGGGTCCGTGGTCACCTCCAATGTCATAGCTGTGCCTATCGCTAACTCCATGGTCATTACCACTGTGGTGGGTGTTTTCTGTACCAAGGTCAGCACTGTTGTGATGGATGCTTCCTGTCCCATGGTCTGCAATGTTGTGATGGATGTTTCCTGTCTCATGGTCACCACCATTGTGATGGGTGTTTCTTGTCCCATGGTCAGCACCATTGTGATGGATATTTCCTGTCTCATGGTCACCACCATTGTGATGGGTGTTTCTTGTCCCATAGTTAGCACCATTGTGATGGGTGTTTCCTGTCCCATGGTCAGCACCATTGTGATGGGTGTTTCCTGTCCCATGGTCAGCACCATTGTGATGGGTGTTTCCTGTCCCATGGTCAGCACCATTGTGATGGGTGTTTCCTGTCCCATGGTCAGCACCATTGTGATGGATGTGTCCTGTCCCATGGTCAGCACCATTGTGATGGGTGTTTCCTGTCCCATGGTCAGCACCATTGTGATGGGTGTTTCCTGTCCCATGGTCAGCACCATTGTGATGGATGTGTCCTGTCCCATGGTCAGCACCATTGTGATGGGTGTTTCCTGTCCCATGGTCAGCACCATTGTGATGGATGTGTCCTGTCCCATGGTCAGTACCATTGTGATAGATGTTTCCTGTCCCATGGTCAGCACCATTGTGTTGGGTGTTTCCTGTCCCATGGTCACCACCATTGTATTGGGTGTTTCCTGTCCCATGGTCAGCACCACTGTGTTGCGTGTTTCCTGTCCCGTGGTCAGCACCACTGCGATGGGCATTTCCTATCCCATAGTCAGTACCATTGTAATGGGTGTTTCCTGTCTCATGGTCAGCACCATTGTGATGGATGTTTCCTGTCCCATGGTCAGTACCATTGTGTTGGGTGTTTCCTGTCCCATGGTCAGCACCATTGTGTTGGGTGTTTCCTGTCCCATGGTCAGTACCATTATGGTGGGTGTTTCCTGTCCCATGGTCAGCACCATTGTGATGGGTGTTTCCTGTCCCATGGTCAGTACCATTGTGTTGGGTGTTTCCTGTCCCATGGTCAGTACCATTATGGTGGATGTTTCCTGTCCCATGGCCAGCACCATTGTGATGAATGTTTCCTGTCCCATGGTCACCACCATTGTGTTGGGTGTTTCCTGTCCCATGGTCAGTACCATTATGGTGGATGTTTCCTGTCCCATGGTCAGCACCATTGTGATGGGTGTTTCCTATCCCATTGTTAGTGCCATTGTGGTGGGTGTTGCCAGATCCTGGCGGCATATGGTCAGGGTCGTGTGCGTGTGTGGTACTGTCATGAACTATAAGCATGGTAACCCCAGGTACGGGAGGTGGCACATCAGTGACAGGAAGAACCAGAAAGGTACTTTTTGCCAAAGCTGAGGTTGTATTATGCCCATGACTGTGATCTACTTCGTGGTATATTTTTACAGGGATATCTCTTTCCTCTCTAGAATTTTGAGGTGCGCTGGCTTGGACGGAACAGTTGTCACACTGATGAGGGGCATAAGTCTCACGCTTGTGACCAGGATCAGCATGTGTGCCTTGGGAAATACTGACCTTCCTGGCTTCATATGATTGCCCGTTGCCAAGTGCACGATTCATCATTGAATTCTCTCTAGCGCGACGAACATAACCTCTTACTGTAATAATCATCGATTCACTGGTGTCCGTATCAATCATCACTTCTTGCTCTTCATCGGCATCTCTCCTCACTCGCTGGGGAGCGCGATGGGAAGCCTCGCGTTTACTATGGGTTAGAGGGATTTGAAACTCGTGTTTAAGTAAAGGATAGTGAAGTTTCCCGTGATCTAAACTGTCTTTGCTGCTTGGGATTTTCTGTTCTTTTGCTTCATCATTTATACTGTTCAAGAGTCTTGTCATCATGTAATTCTTTTGTATGGTACTGATGTGGCTTTGCGAGCTGTCACCCGCGTTATAGTTGTTCACATCTCCCAAGGCATGACGGCCTTTCTTCGTTCTCTCCGTAAGCCTAGAAAGCGTACTTAGTGAAGCACTGTGCTTGTCGTCTAAACCAGCACATGTATCACCTACCTTACAGGTCACTAATGCCTGACTCTCTACAGCTAATGCAGCATGTAAAGAAAGATGGTAATATTAGCAGAAATAACGAGTTTGGCATCTATGTGTGTATTGATTTATATAAATACCTCAACAATAAATGTAAGTGTACAAACCTTGACCTGTAGCGACCATTACTTGTACCCTTAAACGAAGATGAAAACTACATTAATATCATGGGATTGTATGAATACAGAGATAAATGGCAGGGTATTTCTTGAAAACCATCAGCGGAGGAATAGTTAATACGAAAACACAGAATTACCGTGAGCATACAGTACTAGCGTTAAGACACAGCCAGAAGTAATGCAGAAGGGCTCCTTAAAGAGACAAATAAGAGAGAAGGAGAAACAAGACACGCTTGGCATGCAGGATCGGAGAGGGAAGAAGGCAAGTGGAGAGAAAGGCGGAGACCTTGCCGACATGCACTTACGTTACTGGACAGAAGAGGAAGAGTCTGGGAATACGTGTGCAGTTACGCCTCAAGAATAAGTGGTTGGCAATGAAACTTGGTGGCCAGCACTGGCATGCATTCTCGAGGTTCCACGAGAGATTGATTAGTGAGATTCCGCTTGATGCAGCACCTTCCATCAGTAATTTGTGAAAAGCGGGGGCGTTTTCGTGAGGGCACACGTGTGGAGATGAAGACTTGCAAGCACTAACGAAACGTGCTAGAATTTAATCTTCGGTGCATTACATTACTCCCCTTGAACACGACAGTATGATCCTTGGGTGTAATAGCGTGACCTTCGTAAGGCTATGCTGTCATGCCTTAAAGTCGTACTGTGGTGCCCACGGGTTGTGTGGTCGTGCTGGAGAGGTAAAGTCCTTTATAGTGTGTAAAACTATCAGGTAACCGAGGACAGGAGCTGGCTAGATGATCCACTCACCTGTTATAGGCTTCCAGGGTTTGGTGGTGTGTAGCCAGGGCGGGCTGGTGGCTGGCGGCCGCGTGCGATTCCGTTGAGAGCTTTGGCTGGCTCGGGTCGGCGTTGACTTTGGTGTACATGAAGCTGTTAGGAAAGTGATGATCATTACAGAGTAAAATTTACATCAGCGTACTCAGTCCCACCCAACTAAGATATTGACCCATGCCAAGCCTTAACTACATATCAATATAAAACAACCTAGTTCGTAGTGTCATTTTTTTTTTCATGTCTTGTATATGTTTCAGAGTACATTTTAACAATCGGCTACTTATCAGTTGCCATGTACTGAAAGAGAACAGTATTTGAATCTTGAAAATACATATATTGAAAAGTCAGCAGTTTTCTATCTGCATTTTCTATTTCGTGTGTGGCACTGGAATAGTCTCCACACACATTATATGGGAAACACCAGCTAAGCGCGTGCCACAGGGTCCTATCCTTTGTGGCCGACACACGTAGATAGCTCATGAGAGCAGTGACCGAAATAATACCTGAAAAGCAAGGAAAGTACAACAACACATTATGGTTGTCAGAAAAGGATGACTGAAGAGAGGTGATAACTACAGAGTTGATAAGGCAGAAAGCTCGTCATTCCACTCTGCTTAAAAAGGAGGCGGAAGAAGGGCCATCCCAGATATGCGAGTAGCACTCTATAGTGGATGGATAAAACCCATATGGTATACCTCCTCACACGAGAAGAAATAACGTCGCCTATCTAACACCCCAAGCCACTGAAAAGCAGACTTTGCAATGTTCATTACATGGGGTAGCAAGGATAGAGTGGAGCATATGGTTATGCCTAACATAATTATGTTACGGTAAGATTCATCTGTGATGAATTAGGCCAATACTATGTATTATGGTGCTCCCTGATGAGAAATGACTCCATATTAGGAACAAAGTGAGTGCCGACACCAACCACCTGAAAATTTATACTGACAACTATGAACCTACGTTTTAAGTGTCCAGGTCTTCCACCAAGCAATTAACATCATCACTCCCTGATCAGTATAGTCACCTGAGTTGATGCACTCACCTTTCCTGTGTAGCTTCATGCCGAGGATCACCGGCTGGACGCCCCGGGAGCAGCGAGCACCGGCCTCCTTTATGAAGACGACCCCGTCCGTCTTGATAACGCCAACGAAGCACTCGTAGGTGTGTATGTCACGGCGGTAGGTGAGAGCGTACACCCGCCCCTCCTCCTCCCATTGCCCTAGGCACTGGTACTCCCGCTCTGTCGCACACACACATTAGTGAGTACTTCATACATTCCCACAGGTCAAGTCATAATGACTCATAACTAGCAACAATATTTCAAATTCTCATGAACCAATGTTTGGTGCTCAGAAAACGATGATGTTAGTTCTCCTACATTATTTATCATGAATTTTCAACTCCGGGAAAGGTACAAGTAACTAATGCTGGCAATATTATGAAGCAAAGAACGTCACACTGAGAGAGATTTTGTAAGTCAACAAATAAGCTTAAATTACATTTGAGATTGAAAACTAGTAATGCTTTACATCCTAGAGAAGAAGACTATGTAAGCTCGTCTGTCATGCAAAAAGTATCATAAGGCAGGTCCGTAGCCAGGATTTTCAAGACGGGTTTGTTTGCGTCTCCTAGATGGAACTTGGGAGCAGACTATCATATTTTAAGGATTTTGCTCATACATTACAGCTAGTCAATTAACACCAATAGCTTGATGGTCTCTCCAGGTGATCGTGGAACATTTTAGAGAAAATTTAAGACTTCTTTTCAAAGACTGGGTTGGGGATCCCCTAGAGAGACTTTAACCTGGGGACGGTCCTGTTAAGAGTTTTCATCAAGAAAATATTTTCAGAAACCGTGTCATTAAATGTAGGTTAATATAGTTATATTTATTACCTAAAGCGACCCATCCAGCCCAAGTTACCCCCAGGTAACAGCAAGGTGCTGTATGTATGTGTTAACTTGGGGAAACCTTTGACTTTCATCTTGTTCATTGCTAACAAAGTGAATAAGCTCTTTATATTTTGGAGTAGAAAAAGTAATTCAATAAATTTACCTTGAAGAAACTATAAAAGTTATTAATGTTCTGTTTCACAATTAGCGAAGGTAAAGTGACGTGAGTGGGGGAGTGAGCGACTGCGAAGCAACTGGCAACCTGTGCGGTGAGGATGAGGGCTCGAGTGACCATCAAGCAGGCCATGCGGCGTCGCTAACATGGCTTCCCCGACTCCATACACCGCGCCAGGTTACGGTGGCCAGGATTATGGACCTTGAGGTAATAAGCTTAACTTTATTGACTGTCGTGATTGGTAAAGGATAAGGAGAGTTGGTCGTGTAAGACAACGTCAAAAATTGTTCACTTTAAATAGACTTTGGATGGCTGTCGAGAAAGAAATGCTACTCCTATACACACGTAACAGGGACATACACACAAATGATGCACCACCAGTAAGGTTATTCCATATGAGGTGGCATATAGATTTGCCACGCAAGATCCCACGGTGAGCACACACTTCGAAGGGGAACTAACCAACATGAGGGGAAGACAGTTATAACTTTTAGGTTTCTGAATCGATTGAGGGACGTCTTTATTGACCAGTTCCTTGAAATTAAGGAAGGACTGACTGATGGACTACAAGACAGAACAAGAAACGATTTAGGAAAGCCGAGAAAAAGCTTCGTGTCAAGTCCGGTGGAGTAAGTTATATGAAGTGTAATGCAGAATTAAGAACATGTGAACTGTTAATGAAGAAACGGAAGCACCGTGTGAAATATGGCAGTAGTGTTACCAAGAAACAAAAGATTTCTGAACTTGGTCAGTGATATAACTTGTTTGGCATCTGCAGACTGCAGGCAGTTGGAGTGGAGCGGGTGCTGTGGACTTCGAAACAAGACTGTCATCATATATTCCAGGACTGGGTTTGAAATCATATATCTGCTGTGCGAAGGATTAGAGGTGAAAGATACAATGTTGGGCGAGTGGACATATATATATATATA
The DNA here is from genome assembly GCF_036320965.1 of Panulirus ornatus. Taxonomy (NCBI): domain Eukaryota; kingdom Metazoa; phylum Arthropoda; class Malacostraca; order Decapoda; family Palinuridae; genus Panulirus; species Panulirus ornatus. The sequence goes on along the minus strand of NC_092266.1, from coordinate 22,864,613 downwards.
TATATATATATATATATATATATATATATATATATATATATATATATATATATATATATATATCCCTGGGGATATGGGAGAAAGAATACTTCCCACGTATTCCCTGCGTGTCGTAGAAGGCAACTAAAAGGGAAGGAAGCGGGGGGCTGGAAATCCTCCCCTCTCTTTTTTAATTTTCCTAATGAAGGAACAGAGGAGGACGCCAAGTGAGGATATTCCCTGAAAGGCTCAGTCCTCTGGTCTTAACGCTACCTTGCTAACGCGGGAAATGGCGAATAGTATGAAAAAAAAAAAAAAAATATATATATATATATATATATATATATATATATATATATATATGTAGGTCTGGAACATGAGGGTCTACATGATTCGCTCCGGAGCATTATGAATGGAACACGTGAGAGAAACCCACCTCGTACGTACACAAGCCCATACTTTCTGTGTTACTAGGATTCCACTCAGTCCTTGAGGTATATGCAAAAGCCCCTGTGTAGAGAAACTCGTGTCTTAGGATGTCATGACCTCATTGCAAGATTCGGAGAATATAAAATTTTGTTAAAGATTTTACAGTTAGCAGAATAGTAAGTGAAAAGAAAAAATGAAAGAACTTATATCAAATGTTATCGAAGTCTGAATATATTAGGAACCAAGAGACGTGCATCAGGGGCTTATAGTGTTGGGATTAACAGAAGCTCCTTTGAAACGGAAATATCATTGTAAATCATTATTAGAGATGTACAACAAAAACAGGACTCTGAGAGAAGTCAGTATTAGGAAAGGTCATGTTCAACAGAAAGGAGATCAAAATAAAGTGTTTTTGTGCTGTAAGTGTTGGATGAATGCAAGAAAATGACTGAAGACATGGCTCATGAAGACATACACATATGCAGGAAGCTGTATAATAAAGAAATGTTCAAGTGACGGGGCTCCGCGAGTATAAAAATCCCTCGTACAAGTACACTTTCCATATATATATATATATATATATATATATATATATATATATATATATATATATATATATATATATATATGTGTGTGTGTGTGTGTGTGTGCGTGAATGTAAGCAGCCGACACAGCAAGTAAAAGAATGTGAAGTGGTTAATTGAAGCACCTCAGATGTTTGCAGCCCTGGCCTCTACGGGTGGGACGACTACAAGAAGAGGGAAAGGCAAAAGAAGGATGATTATTAATCAACTTCGCCGTTCAAAGAAAAAGAAGCGTCGCAATGGTTAATCCTCGTGTGGTTAGTCTTAATACAAACTATGGGAGACAGCAGTCAGTACCGTGCCGCTTGTTTAGGGGAGCTTGGTTGGGGAGCGCACGCAGAATTAATGTAATGATTCACATTGATACGTAATGATAAAGCAGAAATTAGGGCATGGTGTATATGTATAAAAAAAATTGTATGGTAACATCTTGAAAGTAAGTGTATCAGTGTTTTCTAACTGTCATCAGTGCATTTCAGATGAACAGTTAAAGAATAAGTAATACCGTCTGTGCTGAAAATGTATACGAAGCTGTAGATGCAGCAGCGAGTGTAATCTTAAGAAATAGAAGACAAGCAAACATGAGGGGATTAGGAAACCCCAACAAACCCAGACGATAATCACAGGTGAAACCCAATCCATGGGTACGGCGGGTGGGACGACCCGTGACGACCTCCATCCACCTATATGTTGACCTTTGCCTACACCACCTGCCATCACCCCTTCCCCTCCACTCGCTCTCCCTCATCCCCCATCGCCCTGTCCGAGAATGATGTATAAGACAGGAAGTCTGAATGTGGTAGAGGACTAATTTTTGGGTGAGGGGAAAATTAGTGTTTAAGGGTCGGGACGTATAAGAGAGGCAGTGTGTCAGAGAAGGTAACTGTTGAGGGGAAGAAGACGACGTGTTCTGTGTAGAGTACTTGCACTAGAAAGGAGCGTGTGAAAGGAGGGGATGAATTCAATCTAGAGTACTTGCTTTAAAAGTGGACGTGTGTGAAGTAAGGGCACGGGGAAGTAGGCGTGAGCTCCTTTTAAAAAGAGGATGTGTGTGAGAGAAGTATGTGGGGGAGAACGTATGTTAGGAGGGGGGCGATGAGTCAAAATTGGGACGTGTAGAGAAGATTTTGTGAGAGGGGAGAGAGGTTTGTGTGGAAGATGGGGTGCTTCTGTATAGGAGGGGACGTATAAGATGGGGACTTTGGTGGGAGACGTAAGGTCTGTTTGAGGAGCGGAGTGCATAGGGAACCGGTGTGAATGTGGGGCAGAGCAAGTGTGCTTTAGGGATGACTTACATGTGGTGGTGGTATGTGGGTGGTGGGAGATGTGAGGGATAAGTCGTTTGTGTCAAGGGCAGGACGTCTGGGGAATGTGTGTATGTGGACGGGGAACGTGTACAGGAGGGAGGATAAACGTGAAAAAGGACGTTTGTGGGCGAGCAGGCAAGATAGGAGATGGGCAGAGGTGACCAAGAGCGCTTCTTCAGGCGAGGCCAGGTGGAGGTGTTGGGGTAGCGGCAGCAGCTGCTTCTGGAGTCTGTCGCAGATCTGAACCTGGAACACGCCCTCCAGATCTTACGTACCTGCACAGTCATGCACCACCTACCTACCTCCTTTCTTCGCAGCGGTGCAGGAGACCATTTGGAATACTACGGCTATGGTATGTGTAACATCTACAAACGAAGACTGAAGTTACAAGAGAGAACTGTAACCCCAGAACACACATACCTTCCAGATGGTCACGTGATACACCAGTCCTACAACGGCGGAGGCAGAGTACGCCCAGCTACCTCGGTAAGAGCGAGGTTCACATACTGCTACTGTTGAGTCGTGCGCTTATCTCAACAGCGGTGGTTACAATCAAGGTTCACAGGAAGTCTAGGCAACATTCAGGCATGCACACACGTGACATAATACCAAGAGCAATATGAGACAGTTTCATCATGCCTGTTAACAGTGTGTCAAGACTCAAAGTATTGTAACATCACCAGTAAACTAGCTGTTGATTCTTGTTTTTACCTCGGGTTCGTGAAGAGGCTTTAGGTTAGGTTAAGTTTGAAGGCTTTCCACAATATAGCTTGATATCTAAATAGGTTAGAATCTGATGATATGCCGGTTAGGGCGTATTGTTTTAATCCCTTCCTGCCTTAGTCTAGCTGGCGATATGGATTCGCAGTTATGGCGCGAAGACAGAAGGATTCGATAGGACATATTGCGAGGAGGAAGTCCGCTGAAGGACGTGAGGACCAAAGACCATCGTAAAGAAGAGAAAAAAAGAGGAGGACTCTGCTGGATGAGTTAGATAAATGCTGGGGAAAAAAAAGTTATCACGGCACGAAGGACGTAAGACAGAGAGAGGGAGAGAAGACTTGTGAGATTTAATTTCCAGAAATCAGACCTCGCGACACGCACAACGCTGAAGAAGGAGGAGGCTGCTCAAGATATTAGTGTTTCTACACCAGCGATTTTATATATAACCATATATGATTACACGTTACGAAATAGTTTACTGGCGATGCTCATTACATATACTTACGTTCACTAATTATTCGAAGGTAAAGTTGTGTGAAGTCCTACGAGAACGAACATAAGCTATTCTACGAATCACGGTACAAGAAATGAGCTATGGTGCTTTAGTTCCGTAACACGTGAATATATATATATATATATATATATATATATATATATATATATATATATATATATATATATATATATATATATATTATATATATGTGACAGCAGTGGTGTGTTTATGTAGGATACACCTCTTGCCAAGTTCAGTGGTGGTGCAGTGATTGACTGAGGTAAACACATGTCAGGTGGACTACACTGTAGCCTCCTCTCGGCTAAGGAACGAGACCTTCCTTTGTGTAGTTAACACCCGTCTGTGTCGTGCTGTAAGGCGGTACTCTGGGTGTAGGTGCAGAAGGTGGCTGGGTGTAGATGCTGGTACTCATGGGTGGCTTGGTGTAAGATGCTGGTGCACAGGGTGGCTGGATGTAGGTGCTGGTACACATGGATGGCTGGGGTGTAAGATGCAGGTGATGTGAAGCAGGAAGGTCAGGTGAACTTAAAAAGAGTCATGCTTCACCTAAGTTCTACCTTAGACCATCCCAAGTAAGAGTGTTCACCGTAAGTCTTCCCCTAGCAACACTAAAATCATACTCCTCTTATTAAGTCTAAAACTAAAGTTCTCCGATAGGAATTATGCCCTTGTTCCTCTAAAAGAACTACTACCACGTCCAGCCAGTTATTTACGCGAGATCTACGTTACTACATTCTCTCTCTCTCTCTCTCTCTCTCTCTCTCTCTCTCTCTCTCTCTCTCTCTCTCTCTCTCGTGGTCTTACCCACTCGGGTTTCGGGAGGATTAGCGACAGCTGCAGCGTGAACCAGCATTTCATTATCTGCCAGGTTGTAGTTCTTTGGCCCAAATAGCCGTCTTTTCTCTCTGCCTCACCCACAAGTGAGGCGGGCTGCTTACTTTCAGTCCACATACGCACATAATCTCCTCATCATGGCACAGAACGCTTCACGAGTAACTTGTTAAATTTTCCTGCGGTGAGCGCCACTAACACGAGCCCAGCGATTTGGCATAGCTCGTCGCTAGTGAGTCTCTCTCTCTCTCTCTCTCTCTCTCTCTCTCTCTCTCTCTCTCTCTCTCTCTCTCTCTCTCTCTCTCTCTCTCTCAACAGAGCTGTTCCTTCTGTGGATGTCGATTATTATTGGTACACTTCGCTTTATTTTTACTTTCGTAATTTACTCTCTCCTGTGACGAAGTTATTCTATGAGTTCTTGGATAATTATCCTGTTAAGCACAACGGTGTGACCAGTGGGGTATGACACCCTGGCCTTTGACCTGACCCTTTTGGATGAGGTCAGTGGCCTGGCCATCATACCAGGGTTTTTTTTTTTATCATTAGTTTTGAAATATTTATTGTCGAGATAGAGATAGACAAGGTATTTCAAGTGAGAGCATGGTTGAAAGGCACATATCTATGGGTAGGTGGAGGCAGAAGTCTAAAGCGTGCACATGAGGGTGACAGGTGAACCCGAGAGAGGATACCTTAGAGTCACACCGTCGTACTTAACGGGCTACGATGACGACGCTGGCGGTTACCACAGGCTACCACCACGCTCACAGTTTCCCGCGTGTTCTATGGTCATCACATACCATCTGTATCATCCACAGAGCTGCGTATTTTATCAACATGGCTTCTCATTATTATTGTTTTTTTCACGGGTAAGATCTAATTTTTGTATTCCGTTCGATCACCAATGATTATGCGTTAAGTAATTACTGATTAAGTGCGTCTGTGCCATTTTGACAACTATCGTCTCTCGTTCATAGTGAAAGAGTCTTCTGACTTTGCGAGTAGTTGGGAGTGAGGCCACAATGACGCGGTGCAATGTTGGCTGGCGTGGCTTCCAAGGTGTTAGACAAGGGAGGAGTGTGTGAGGCGGGGAGGAGGATGGTGCAGTGTGGTGTCGAGTCTCAACTACCGCTGCCCTACGCCCAGGGACTGACTGTACCTGATGGGAGGATGGGCATTTCTACCCTCCTGGGCTTGACCGCGACGCCCCACGCTGATGCTGATGCTGGCACGGCCCCTGGCCGGCGCTGAGGCTCACCGATGCTTGACTGACCATGGAACTCTCGCGGATCTCCGGAATGGTAAGAGGAAGTGTCAGTGATTTCCGATACCCAACGAGATCCCGTGGCACGCCCCGGAGACATCCCGGCCTGTCTCTCACTACTCAAGGGGATGTCATGGACTTCAACAATGCCTTGATCTCTTGCCCAAGTGGAGACTTGTGCTATCCCATTTATGTTGCTCTTTAGTACGTTCTGCCGGTCAGGATCTATTGGATGGAAACCTAATGTGTCACTTGGTCTGTTTATGGTTCTGTCCGTGAAGACCGCTGGTTGTCTGGTAGTTGGTGTGTACGAATGTTGAGACACAGGTCTTTTTCCGTCTGAGTTCCAGCTGGAATCCCAAGATGTTCGATTTCTGGTAGTGTCTGTGGCAGATGACCAGAAGCCTCTGCCATTTGGTTGTCTGTTTACTGTCTTGTTGTTCTGAAGAAGGCTAAAACTACTGTCTCTTACCTGTTGATCGTCGTCAGTTGCGTGCCCATTGCTAGGGCGTCTATTGTGATGGGATTCATCCCTAAAGGTTACTACAGTGAAGGGAGGAAGAGAGGATGGCCCAAGAGATGGTTTCCAACCAGAAGGGAAAGAGGTAGTAACATTCTTAGGTTCAATCAAGGTTGGAGGTGCAGAACTTCTAGTGAAGGGGTTGTCCTCGCCCTGGACACCACCATTACCAGGCCAAGATACCCAAGACGAACCACCACCAAAGTGCACGTCCCGATTGTCTGTCATGCTACGTTCCGATTCCCCTGACGGTCCCCCTAATGCTCCGTTGTCACGTAGGTCAGGCTCAGCGTTTATGTCGGAAGCTTTCTCCCGAGGCCTTGCAGTGAGCCAGTGCCCGATGGGATATTTGTGTCTATTGTCCCAGGCATACTCACTGTACTCCCTGCCCTGCGTACCTTGCTTGACTGGTCGCTGACTGTGCCCACTCTGCTTAAGTGGCTGACGGTTCGTGCCGCCAGCTGGGTTATAGTAGTTGTAATCTGTGTTGCGGGGTGGCGACGGTACTACTGCAGGGTGAGGGTTATCTTCGAGCGACTCCCGCGGGAGGGTGTCGCTCACAACTGGCTGCTGAGTGGAGGTGAGAGGCTGAAATCCTGGAGGTGCCCCTGGGACCCAGGTGGCACGTCCTGGCACCCCCGACTCCCCTGAGTCACTGGTGGTATTTGACCTCAGTCGTACAGATCCACGCCCAACCACGGGCGGTGCAGGAGTATCTTCAGCTGGTGGGTAGTGTCTTATAGGTCCACGCCCAACCGCTGGCGGCGCAGGAGTATCTTCAGTTGGTGCATAGTGTCTTACAGGCCCACGCCCAACTACTGGCGTCGCAGGAGTAACATCAGCTGGTTGGTTGTTTCGCTGAGTCTGGCTGCTAGGCCAGAAGCCAATAGGATTGTAGCCATCTCGACGAGGTGGCTCCTGTCGACGTGGAGTCTCGATGTATGGATCATGTCTGTTATAGTTCCTTTCAGAAGAGGGCCCAGCATAGGGACCTGGTGGACGGGATACAGGTAGGCTTGACCATCCTGAGTCCACAGTGGTAGAGGGCCTTGTCGTAGTGGTACTTGTGGTCGTTGAAGCGGTGCTAGATGTAGTATAAGGGGAAGGAGTGGTTCCCCAAAGCCAAGATATTGTCGTAGTGCGGGCGTTAGCCACACGAAACTGCCCGCCGCTCGCATGCCTCCGTTTGCGAGCACCACGGTCGTCAACGATGGTGGAAACATTGCCCAAACGCCAAGAGAATGTTGAGGTGCGGGAGTTGTCCACAGGAAAGTCATCGCTCTTCACTTGCCTCTGTCTGCGCCAGTCTTGGTCTTCGACGATGGTGAGGACAGCGCCCGTACTGACCTTTTGCTCGGCCGGCAGCCAAGGTCCTGCCTCACTCGTGGGGCCTGGCAAATCCTCGCCTGCAAAACATGGCACTTGTCCCTCGCACGACATGTAATGATATGCCTTACCAGGCCTAGGTTCTGCTCAGCTGGTTACTGAAGTTGTTAGTGAAAAATGCTGCAGTACTCATACGTAGCTGATGCTCAATACAGACAAGTTAGTTAAGTTACTTTAACAATTTTACTGGTTTCAGCAAAGCAGGAATTAGTATTCCAAAGGCTAGAACACAGTTAGTGAAGCTAATGCAACTTGAGTTAAACTTAGCAAAGGGAAGTATACAAGGAACTTGACGTGACAGCTAAAATACGCCCGTTTGGCTAGGACACTCACGTTCGTACACCGTGGATGCGTTCCTGCAGGCAGAGACGGTGTAATACATGATCTCTGGGGAGTCGCAGTCAGAGTAGAGCTGAGCACAGATCCCTGAGGCGTCGGGCAGCTGGCCGGCGTACGTGCCGACGATGGGGCACGTCGTGGGCTCTTCCAACAGGGACTCTGTAAGGCAAGTGGCAGCCACCTTAACGAGAAGATATCTCAATGAAAATGGAAAGTAAAGTTACTCGTTAATTAGATGTGTGCGAGATAACACCGCCATTACCACCATTTGCGAACTTGGTACATAGTGATTTCAAAACACGCCACGCAGAACTGGAGACAATACTGGAAGAGGAGCCAACTTACTGCCTTGTGTGATCCAGGAGGTCATGTCGCCGAACTTGTCCGCGTCGCACAGCGACAAGTCGAAGGTCTCCCTCGGGTAGAGGCCTGTGGCAGCGTGAACAAGATCGATGATCACATGACATTCATGTAAATATTTCAGTGTATCGTACTTGTGTCACATCATTAATAGGACTTAGAACTGATTTACCTTTGTATTATGGGCATGAAAAGTGTTTTGTAGAACATTTAGTAATACTGAGAAGATTTCTGGGGATGTGAGTGGTATTTGTCGACCTATGAAGAGCGTTGATGTAATGACATAACTGATGTTGGTATAACTGATGCACGGTTAGATACCTACCCTGCCGTACCTCGGGGAAGTCATCGAGCTCATACAGTGAATGTATACTCTGACGGTTGTAGCAGCACAAGACCATGGGTATATGAAACTTCAAGGCAAAATGCTGATACGGTTGAAAAATTGCAGTGAATCATTGGGGTAAACCAAAGTCGTAGGTTTACTTTAGTTCAAGTACACACGCGCACACACACACACACACACACACACACACACACACACACACACAAAATTAATTTTCCCCTGAGGCTATGAAGTTGAATGAAAATGTTTCCTGAAAACACTACTGATTCATGAGAAGAAATAGAAGATAAGCTAAGGACGGAAGTGAAAAGGACACTATGTAAGTGTAATTACTTATTTGTCCTGTTAGAGTTCTACACTAGAGGAGGATCCTATCTCTTCAACGTATACTACTGTCATACAGGCATTTTGAACTTTTGTACGTTGTCCGAATCTGCCACGTCCTCGTTCAATTCATTCCATTCGTCCACTACTATCATACCTTAAAGTAACTATTTACATGTCTTTTTTAACTAGTTTCTTGCGTAATTTCATGTTGTTGCTAGTTGATCTATCTCTATATCTTTCGAAGAACTGTTCCCTGTCTGTAACATCCGTCTGGCCTAAATAAGCTTAAAACTTGTGATCAGGTCATCCCCTCACTCTTCTCTCTTCCAAGTGGGCAAAGTTAAAGCTTGCAAGCCTTTCCCAATAACCCAACTGCCTTAATACTGGTACTATCTTTGTGTATGTATGTGTCCACAGGAATCCAGCGGCAGGCCAACTCACCCAGCATGAATTCCAGCACGTTGGCGCTTCGACGTTTGAGCCACAGGCAGTTGTACTTCCAGTCACCGCTGAGGATACGAGGAAGTTGAGGTTAGTGTATTAGGCGAATGATTAGATTTCATATGACATAGTCTGCCCTACAACTGTTCGGAATTTTACGTTTTCTGAGGTTGATTTCATTGATAGTCTACTACGTTTTCTATGCAGGTTGACCGATCAGTAATTATTCCCATATATATAAGAACTTCACCCCTGTCTAATTGGTATTAAGTTTAATGCGTTCCTGTTTCCCCAAAAGTCTTACTTATTACCATTCCCAGGTGTACTGTGTGTTCGCATATCACTAAATTTACTTAACATTTGTTAGCCATTAAAAAGTACCATTAATCTTAACAAAAAGATCTCGTCCCTGCCTCAAGCCTGTGCTCATGATGGTTTCTTCACCACCAATCGACAGAAGACTGTCATTACGTGGTCTGTGGTAGACCCCCCAGTTAATATATTGGCCCACTGACCCTCACACTGTAGAGAGCTTTCTTCTGACTAGCCACTGATGCTGGCCACTACCTCCTCCTCCTCTACTTTTCCCCTCTGCAAAAACTCCGTCATTTAGTGTGACTCTCTGGGGCTATAAGCCCAGGTTACATTAGTCACAACAACTATACCGTAACCCTCCCCGCTGAGGAGGCTATTGCTACCAAAACAATAAGAGGCGGAGTCCTGGCACTGACCAGTGGGTGCGGGTGTAGACGATATACCGCTCGCCGTCGTCCATATCCCTGACGCAGCTCGCGCTGTACGTCATGTAGTGCAGGTAGTCCTGGGGGAAAACACGTCATCAGGAACACTTGGCTATACACTCGTAGATGGTGAAGCTGACACATAGGAGTGACTAACATAAAATGATGGTGAGGCCAACTTAAACTACCATACATATAGTGAAGCTGACATGCAGATAGTGAGACTCACGCTGGCAGATGATGAGACTAACACAGGCAGATGACACACACACACACGCACATGGTAATTTCAAAACAGGCAGATGGTGACACTGGAACACCAATATCCGTTAACGCTTGGTTACCAATAGCGTCTTAGCTACGTCTCTTCCTTGTATATCATCTGACTGTTCTACGTCTTGTGTCTCATTCTTGTATCTCCCATGACGATGTGATCAATACACGAAAGTGCACTTGGAAGCTTATCGTGTTTCATTTTACTCGTGGTTATCAGCAAATACTGAATCACGCGCACCACTGTGACCTCTTGCAACATATATATATATATATATATATATATATATATATATATATATATATATATATAGAGAGAGAGAGAGAGAGAGAGAGAGAGAGAGAGAATTTATGTATAAGCTGATTAATGAGGTTCTTATGAGAGGAAAGTTAATCATGCTCTCGCGGAATCAATCAGCTTGCAGGATCAGTGGTCATGAAAGGTTTGGTCATCACGTGACCAGCGTGACCTGCTTCCCGGGATCCCATAACTCGATACTGAAAACCCTTAACATGGCTTAGGTTATGACCCTGATGGTAAGGGTTGCTTTGAACAGTGACAGTTGTCGAATATGAAGAAAAACAGATATCTTTTTCATAATTTTTTTTTTGTCATGTACGATCTTCAGAGATGGTAGATGAACGTGGTTGGGCTTCACACCACGTCAGGGAAGAGGGATCTGTTGTGTGTGTGTGTGTGTGTGTGTGTGTGTGTGTATGTGTGTGTGTAAAAGGCTGTTGCCTGAGATGAAGCACCTAACTGTATGGCTAGGGAGGGACGACCCCTTGCTATTGCCACCGACCACACCCAACTCTTACCACTGGCTGTGTATCAGCAGCCACGGCTTAGTCTACCACCGTCCTTGCATCATCTCCTGACTGTACGCAAACTGGTCACTGTATCACATTGTCTCTGCGAAATCCAAAGTTATTTCACCCCTTGAGCACAGCGGGTACGACTCTTGGTTATGATGGCCTGGCTGGCCTTTGAACCTAATCCTTAAGGGTTAGTTCAGAGGCCAGGCCATCATACCCAACGTTTGTACCGTCGTAGCTAAAGGGTTAAGAATAAATCAATTAAATAATGGAAAGTAAAATTTGTGTAGCAAACAGTTGAGTTAGGACGTCTCCTGCCGTGGGCCAAGTAATTGTGGGGCAACATAACAAAGCGAATGATTCAAAAGCATCATATCTGTACCATCAAGGAGCCACACTAATCTTTTATAAGCATTGTAGACCATTATAGTGTTCTTCCTGAACCATTCACCCAGTGCGAAATTTACTGTTGGTGTCCATGTTGCTACACACACACACCATAACGTGCCACGTCATCACCATTATCGTGTACTAGTAAGAAGCTTTGCCTTCCCTACAGTATCCGACCGTTCGGCCCTCCAGTACGATTCTGTAGCCCCCCACTGCATCAGCTGTAACCTCAAACTAAAATCATCAGATATACTGCACAGAGAATCATCATACATCTACAGTACCGTGAACCGCACCTTCACAAAAAGCTAGTCCGGAGAGATAAAGCGTTGTCGTACGACACACGTGTACAATCCACGCACCAGTGGCGGCCGTGCACCGAACTCGAAGTCTATAACGAAATCCTCCTCCTCCTCCTCCTCCTCCCCCCACGACTTACGGTAAGCCTCGGAATGTTGAGAACGAGACCCGCAGATATCATCGAAGTCCATCACAATGTCGGAAGGTCCACACAGAGGGAAATGTGTGAGGGGAAAATGCCCTCAAAAGACACTCGAAAGGCAGCCTAAACTTTACCTCTGGGAGCCATTCAGCGAACAGTGGTAACGCCACATCATGGCTAACCCAGATACTGACTGCCACCCGAGGACAGCTCCATCCCTGACAGGGCATCACGAACCGATGATGGAAGACAGACGTCCATTCTGTTAACGTTCATCGTCAGCGCCGCCGCCACCACCGCCACCAGCAGAAGCGACAACATACATAACGGGACGGGAAAAGAATTCATTAAGAGTGAGGCGTGGGACGGCCGACTCCCGGCCCCTCTCTTGCTGAAGAATGTTGAGGGAATGCTTGGCGTGTTGCCGGACACCTGACGCACAGGACAGCCACGCCACACACTCATGCTCGGCACACCGTACACTTTCTTCTTTGCTTCCTCTCTACAACTTAATTTGTTTCTTAAAGTGGATGTTTGACGTGGATGATGTAACAAATTCTGACGTAATGACTACGTTTTACCTGTTGATAGTCGTCAGATTCAACAGATGACACACCACAAGTACGGGAACAGAGAGAGAGAGAGAGAGAGAGAGAGAGAGAGAGAGAGAGAGAGAGAGAGAGAGAGAGAGAGAGAGAGAGAGAAGCCCATGTCAGGAGAGAGACGAGAAGGGCAGACATAAGTACATATGGTAAGTTCCTCAAGGAACACGTCGAGGGTAATGAGCAGGTCTGAAACATGTAGGAACAGAAGACCAGCTGGACACAACAGTAAACCAAGCAAGAGGAAGAGTTAGACATGAGCAATTACTTCCATAACCATGCAATATTGGACTGCTGGAGAAACTTGGTGCGTTGAAATAATAATAAGAAAAAAACGGAGAACTTTGAAATGATGAAGGAAGTTGATGATAAGGAAGTTAAGATAAGAGCAATGTGAATGGTAAACATCTTCTGTACAGGAAGTAATACACAGACACTGACACACATCACGTGAATCATGATCATCACATTGATCCTCCTGTTGTTTACGAGACACATATACCACGGTTCCCTCTGGCCCTCTTGGTTGCAAAGAGCTGGGCAGCACTTGTCGCTGTAGGTAGTCCGTGATAGCCAGGGAGACATCATTCAGATTAGCCTAATGAGAGGTTTAATAATTCCGGGTTTCTTAACCGTCACGATTAAGATGTTTGGGGAGGCAAGCGATACCGTCGTTCCGGGAGGCAAGAGGCGAGACGGGCAGCGTGAAGTTGGCTTGGCTGGATTACAGGCAGCGAGGTCGCCTGGCTCACACACACACACACACACACACACACACACACACACATACACACACACACACACAACACTCACACACACACACACACACACACACACACACACACACACACACACACACACATACACAACACTCACACACACACACATACACACACAACACACACACAACACACAACACACACCCATACACAATACACACACACACACAACACACACACACACGCACACACACACACACACACAATACCACAATACACACACACACACACACACACAAACACACACACACACACACAATACCACAATACTCACACACACACACACACACACACGTACACACACACACACACACACACACACACACACACACACACACAGTGTGTCCGCCCTCATCGACTGCTGTACTGCACTATGTGGAGCGATCTGGTCTTTATAGGGTGTCAGGTCGAAGGCCAGGCCTAACGTTATACCCGAGGGTAACCCCGTCCCTCTCAACGTGGCTGTACCTTAAGAGTACCCGGCCTGACTACCACCAAATTACCGCCTCTACTTATCGTCCGGACTGTATATACTGTGAGTCTTGGGGTCGTATTACCAGACCTGTCATGCCCTGAGCCTAACGTCACACCAGTAGCAATTCATGACGTCAGTCATGCCACCAGTACCAGTTATGTCATGAACTTTATCACCCTTGACCCCTGTCATAAGCACCTGTCCTGCTCCTTGACCTCCCTCTGTCATACGCAGCTGTCCCTTCACCACTGTCATGAGCAGCAGTTCTTCCACCCCGTGAACTTCCAAGAGCACCCAGGTTGCTCTCTCCTTTGTGTCCACGGTGCTCATTATGTCCTGTGACACGAGTCCCCCACGTCTCGTGAGCCTCGCCAGGTGCATCACCTCACCCCTCGCTCCAGCTTGTCACCCCCCAGCGTGTTAAAGTGCGTCGCCAGTTTCCTGAATCATGCACCGTTAATGCAGGCTGTGGCCCGAGCCCGCTCGCAGGGCGTGCTGATGATGTTATCAGGCCAGTTATCGCACCAGCGCTTTACGCTCGACGACTTGTCCCGATGACTGACTGACGACTTGGTGCGAGGCTCTGGCTTACACCTGATGACTGCCAGACGGACCTGGCCTTCAACTGATGACTGTTAACTAGGCCCGAGGACCTGGCCGTCACCTGATGACTGTTAACTAGGCCCGAGGACCTGGCCGTCACCTGATGACTGTTATCATCTGATGAAGTTGACTAGGCTTGAGGTTAAGCGCAGCTGATGACTGGAGACGATGACCGTCGAAACCTAGGCTGAGCTGGCTCAGGTTGGCTAGACTGGGCTTCAGAGGCTTCGTTGTATATGTGGTTCGTGGCTGTGAATGTCCTCAAGCTTTATTAAGCGAGGAACAGCTTTATTACAACTGGTTCCGTTCGTTGTTTAGTTAACTCTTCAAGTACGACTGTACGGCCCTTAGCTATGACGGTATGACCTTCTGACCTCCTGACCCTGAAGGGTTTAGTAGTGAGTGCCGAGACACCAGGAGATCGCGAAAACAGCCAGTCTCTCGGGGTTCTGCTCGAGAGTCAGGAACATTTTGGCGTACTAGAAGTTCTCTGATTCTGTCCTGTACGTAAGAACGATCAAGAAACTGGAACTCTGCAGGCTGGTGTCTGTGAAACATTTCTGAGAACGATGATAAGTTCCCCCAGTTTGAGAGAGGTGAAACCCACCCACGTCAGGGACACCACTTTAAGTAAGGTGAACTCATCACGTGGTGTCTCATAACGCACAACAGGACCACTGGTGTTTCTGATTTATAGATATGACGAGCCAGAGGGAGTTGGATCAAACTTATGATAAGAAGCTCATGAAGGAGGTATAAAGCAGTCTAGAATGTAACATGTTGTAACAAGACTTGGATATAATGTAACATCTCTCACTCATGTGGCTTGTGACACACGACGCAAGCAAGTGTAAAAACACTCAAGAGACGAGAAAGGATGTAAACAAAGTCGCGTTTGTCTACCAAACTAGCGGGAACAAGTTACACGAATCCACCTTTGACATTTGGTTTAACATTACCAGAAATTCACGGTACGTGAGTTCAGAGAAGTAAACTGTATCTTGAAGTATCATTGTCAAAATTACCCTCCATTACGAGAACAAGATGTTAAAGAACATCTTTAAGATATATAATCATCTCAAGTTACATCCGCGTGTATCAGAGGAGACACATTAGAATTGCTGGAGAAGGTCCAAAGGAGCTAATCGAGAATGACACCAGAGTTTAGAGGAATGAACCGCGGGAGAAGACGGAAGTCATAGAACTACTGACACCGGAAGAAAGTAGGTTAAGGGTAAACACAATAACCACCTACAAGTTCCTAGCAGGCTTTCTGATGTGATACACCATTTCTTTCAACAAAAGACGAAGCAATCCAAAGGATGCGATTTGTTTGAGCCTAACCCTATTGAACAAGACGGTACGATCCTTGTTTATGCCGACAATACCTCTAACTCGACCCATGAGAGTCAGGTTATAGGCCAGGTCGCGTCGTGCACGGAGAGTCCTAGCAATATGGAGAGGGAGGAAGTGAATTCTGAGAGCATTGTAGGAATGCGAAGTTCAGAGGCAAGGAAACCCCGAGAGTGTATGGCTTCTTTGCCATATGCATAACTGAGGTAGGTAAAAACATGCAAACACACACACACACACACGAGATATGATCTCACGAGTGTATAAACTTTACGAACCGTACAAGTAGGCAGTTTTACATACATATGAATCCTCCATTTCTGAATGGTCAATTAGACCCCACTCGACAAGCAGTTGCATTCACATGAGATGGGTGATGTGGCCAGGCTCACTAGAGTTTAGGTCTGACCTTAGGGTTTTCGTAGTCTGAAGACAATCGCCTCAGTATGGGTGTTGCAAGGAAGTGTCTCCTCTGACGGCAGGACCCCACCTCCGGCGCCACAGGTCCTGCACACGCCGAGGTCGCCTATCCCCCTCCACTGTACTATTAACCCCCTGAGCATGACGGAACGACCCTTGAGCACAACGGCCATCATATCCAAGACCCTAATGGTCGTGCTTAAGGGGTTGTACCACATACTGAAGGATTGTATGATTGCGCTCAAGGGGTCGGACCATCGTTTTGAAGGGTTGTAGTGTCCTTCTTAAGGGGTCATTTTGTCGTGTTAAAGAGTTGTATTTTCGTACTCAAGGGGTCGTGTTAAGAGTTGTATTGTCGTGTTCAACGGGTTGTACTATCGTTTTTAAGGGTTGTAGTACTGTCGTGCTCAAGGGGTCGTGTTAAGAGTTGTATTGTCGTGTTCAACGGGTTGTACTATCGTTTTTAAGGGTTGTAGTACTGTCGTGCTCAAGGAGTCGTATCATCGTAGTAACGGGTTGTCTCGTCGTGCTCGAGGGGTTAGCCAGCTCCTGGGTGTCGTGTCCTTCACGAACGTCACGTCAGCGGGAGTGAGTGTGGCTGATGTTGGCCAATATATAATCCTCCTCCTCTTAACGTCCGATGTAAGGTAATCACTTCCCCAGCCGGGGACCAGCCCAGCTTGGGACGTGATCGGTCATTTCTTTTTTTCTTTTTTTCCACGTATGTCGAAGGCTTCATACACGGACGAACTTAAGTCCTCATGAAGGCGTGGCCTTGGACGAAATAGAAGTAAGGAGAGCGGGGAGTGGGGGAGGGGGGAAGTAATCTACGAGTTATAACAGTCAGTTCTCCGGGACAGAAACCATAGTAATAGCTAGAGAAGAGGGAAAGAGAACCAACTGTATGTCAGGGTTTTAAGTCTGAGTACGAAAGCCGAAAAATCGAACGGCTTTGGACTGTATTTGGTCAAACAGATATGAAGAACTGGAACCTACCTAGATGTGAGAGGAGTACTCCATACAAAGACGAGCCAGTCCTTTATATAACTGGAGCCACTGTCTAGAAGAAGAGAATTGATTCCCGAGTCTTTAAAAAGGCAGACTTAGCTACTTGTGCAATGTGGAACTAACATAATAGCTATTACGATGATGCTAAGTATGTTCATTGTGTTGCGAGGTGGACTTTGAGAGGCATCTTTAAAGGAGACGACGTCATGAACTACTTTCTTAATCGGGAAGGCAAGTTTAGGACGTGATCGATCCGCGAGGTCACCAAGGTCAGTGAGAACTCGAACTGCGTGGTTACGGGCAAGGTCAGTCCACAAGTGCCGTGCGTTAAAAGTAGACTGGGTCACGGGGGAATGGTCCTCCGGTATGACAGTGGTTTCACGCTGTACTTCACCGAGGTAATGTGTGTCACATTCAAGTACGTGTGTCACTAACCTGAGGACTTTATCGAAGTGTGTCTCACTTGAGGACTGTGCATATAAGGCACAGTGGAGGATGTATCGCACCAAAGTCAGCGTTTAGATAAAGTACGGCTCCCCCTCATTAAGACTCGTGTCACTGATTAGACCATCATATACTCGAGTCGGACCGTCGTGCTCACGTGCCCTCACGTCGTACCATCGTACCTCAAGGGTTGTACCTTGAGGTACAAGAGGCTACGGTACACGCCTCGGTCAAGCATGTGGGTGTGCAGGAACTCGGGTCCTGAGGAACCCGTATCCCACAAACAACAAATTCAGGAATTACTTTGGAATTTATGTCTCGTCGCGGACACCATGGAATTAGTGTAGTTGCCCGACCATGTACAGACACCTGCTGGGCGTCCGTACAACCCTGCCTTAACATACGGACCCACCCACCACCCATATGCAGATACACCTGCCCATTCACGTGCACTGGGTACACACTTGCCAAGCCATGTGCACGTTACATACACACCTGCCCAGCTGTTGTACACACACACACACACACACACACACACACACACACACTAGGCCATTTGCACGAACACCCTCTGGCTCACCACCAAACCCACTTGCTGCAAGTGTATGTTCATCTTAAGTTATCTACTTTTCTTTTCAAGCTTTAGTGGGTTTTTTTTAAGGTAACTGAAAATGGTCAACTGTATTCTTAGACGTCAGTGGAGTGGTAGTATCACAGTTGGTGCAAAAGCGTGTAATTTGTACCACAGCTGGTGTAGAGATGTGTGGTTTGTACCACAGCTGGTGTAGTGGTATGTGCTTCTTACCACATATAGTGCTGAGATGTATAGTTCGTACCGTAGGTGTAAAGGTGTGTATATGGTTCGTAGCACAGCTGGTGCAGCGGTGTGCCATGACTGGTATCTCTTATACTCACACGTTCCAGGCCAACAGCTAGGTAAACAAGCCTGGCATGTAGCAGGATGTAGCGTGAGATACGAGAGATAAGGTGACGGGTAAGGCAATGTAGCTATATACTCCTGCCCTGACCCTACCTCCCCAGCGGCCTTCTCCACCCCCGTTCCCCTCACATCGTGTCACTGTCTTCCCTGCATCCCATAACACCCAACCTTAATTCTAGCAGGCTACCATACGTGCGACTGTGTGCTTGTGATTACTGTTTGTAAGTTACAGGGAGAGAGTTTTACGCTCGAGTGGTCCCGTCTCTTATCCTTGTATATGTGTATCATATCTTCTCTTATGTGTACACACACACCCACACACACACACACACACACACACACACACACACACACACACACACACACAAGCTTAAGCCAGGTACTCATTTATCGACCAGCGCCCAGGGAGGATGAACACCTGGGTTGGGTGTAGGCCGATTGCCACGCCCAGAGTTCGAATCTGTGCGAGGTGCGACTCAGGGCTGACCGGTGCTGATTCATGGTCAGTAACGTCAGTAACTTTACACTACGGAGGTCGTGTGTGTGTGTGTGTGTGTGTGAGTCAGTTATGATCTTGATCACAGTGAACTTCTTTACCCTTTTATTTTTACTGAAGTGTGAGCTTGGAGGTTTCTTTCTTCCCCCCATTCCTTAACTATTTCCTTATCAACTTTATCACCCCTGCCCCACCTTCCTCAACTTCCTCCCTCGCCCTCCTCGCCTTTCTACCTGCAACCTCCCCTCCCTCATAGCGCCATGGTCGACCTGCCTGGCGACCTTCACGGGCAGCGGTGTCACGTCCGGGGCCTCACACATGTCCTCGCCCTCAACCCACTGCCTGAGTAACTCTCGCCCACCACTAGGCTATGCCTCCCACACCGAGGGACACCCACCCACCCACGTACATGAAGAACTTGTAGTCATATATACCCATTACTATACAACCCCGGGAGCTCTGGTAGAGACTCCAACAGCATCGAGGCTCTACTTCAGGCACGAACAGGGAAATGATGGACTTCATTAGGGCAATACTGTACTCCTTTACGTCCACTGACGATGATACAACCTTGTCGAGCGTGGTGGATTCTCTATCGCGTTTTCACTAAAAGCAGACGAGGACCATGGAAAGGTCTGAGGGACCTGGATGTGTACAGGGAAGGTGTGGCTTCGTTGCGTTACACATGACAGCTAGATGGTAGATGTGAGCGAATGAGGATATGTCTTCGTCTCTTCTTACTATCACTGTTGGTCGAATAGCCTGTTGACGAAGTCCTCTCATTGTGAGTGTAAGGGAAGGGAGGGTTGTCTCAGTGTGAGTCTCAGAGCAGAATGGACAGTGAGGGCTATTTTTTCCTGAGATAAGAGTCAAGGTGTACCTCAAACTAATGTCTTGTTGGTCCTGCCCGCACCACCGGACGTGGAGAGGCGAGGCTACCAGGGCCGGGCCCTGAATGACTCAAATCTACCACTACAGCACAGTGGTGAGCCATTTTCTCAAGAGTGACTTAATATAATCATTCGCAATGACTGTGATGTGATACATCAAACGTAATGATTTATGAAAAATAAATATCAGACGCCGTAACTCAACTTACAGTGTCAAAGGTACTGAAATGCAGCGAGTCAGAAACTTTGGATCAGGGTACAACAAGCCATGCACGGTAGTAACTCGTGATGTAGAAAGTCGGACGCTGTTGCTCAGTCACCTATGCTAACGTAGGGACCTAACCTGTCAGATAAGTAGAGGAAGGGAAGAGCGTGTCCGGGCGGCGAATCAGACACCTTCGCCTCGCTCTGCACTTCAGTATGCTGAACATTAAGGGGAGGAGCCAGTCAAGGATGTTACAATATAATATTAATGAAAAATTATGAATTAGGAAAAACGCTCCGGCAAGACGCCTCGATTACTTATGATGTTTGACCTGACCTTCAGTATATCGTGGTAATTAACCAGTTTGACATTTGAGCAGGACTTGAAACCTACTATTGGTGGAGTGAAGCGGTAGCGAACGAAGTTCATGAGGACGGTCGGGGAGAGAGCATGATAATGTACACAGTCAATAAGCTTACGAAGTCGAGTGGCTGAAGAAGCACACAGATATTTGGTGAATGTCGTCGGGCATCTAACACCCCACTGTGAAGTGGTGTCCTCCTCCTGCTGCTGCTGGTGTGTGTGTGTGTGTGTGCGTGTCCTGTCAAGATCCTCCAGGGTCCATAACAATTTGTCTTCATTAAAAAAAATCGATAAATATAAATGAAAAAGATTATGTGAAAAGAGAAGCGGTTTCGACCCGTGGAAAAAGAATTTTGGACAAAGAAAGAGTTCCGAACAGATCACTTGAAGCCTCCTCCGGTCGCAACTATTTCTTCGTCCTGAAATAGGAAAGCCTGAGACACGAACACAAGAAACATTAAGAATTAATGAGACACAAGCATAGTACGTTAGTAGATGATGAAGGTAATTTACAGGAGTGTGAGGTGTTAAGTGCCACAAATAACAAGATCAAAGAGTTAAACCTGAACGAAAATATGCGGTGTGAGTACAACTTCTTGTCCTCAGTATGACTAGGAAGGCGAAGGGCGTCAAGAGCCAAAGTCTGACTGAAGCGTCTTTAAAAGACTAAAAAGTCTGACTCGGGAATCTTCAGACTGCCAAAGTTGCTGAGGCATCTTCGAATTGCCATAGTCTGGGGCGCACCAGGAACTGAAGTATTCTGGTCAATGATACGTAATAAACAAGGTGGTATTACAATCCTTTACTGATATCTTAGGCAGCATAACTGAGGTCAGTCACGCAGAAAATACACTTGTCATATGTATATTTAGCTGTATGGCTCACACGAATCTCAATCTTCCCAGCAAGGAAATAAGGGCTGTAACATCCTTCAAAGAAACAATATCAACAACTGTTTACGTAAGACCTGGCAGAAGGAGCCGTCCAAGTGGGAGTGTGTGTGTGTGTGTGTGTGTCAGTGTTCACGGTACTGACTAAACAGCTGTTGGGATCATGTGAAGCCAGCACGTTGCGAGGCGTGGCTCACGTTCAGCCTGGAGAGGTTTTGCCACACATGCATCAAAATGACGTCTAGATTTAACGCCTGTCAACCTCAAAATAATCAATTTTTAAGAAATGTAACACGACGAATATTTTCTCCCCTTGTGTTGGCGATGATTTGGTCGAACGATCGCGCTGCGGGTCGTCTCATTAAATCAGTGGCGAGGTCCTGGTGTTCACGTGGAGAACGAGGACACAGGGAGAGCTACTACGGCTCAACTGGAGACCTCAGACTCACATTCCATATGGACTGAGGTACTTACTACTCCACCTTTGCCGAGGAAAAACTAATAAGCATCGGGAAACCATATTAACTCACAACTGTACATAGAATTCGTCTTTTCTTATGGCAGTAAAGATATGACTACGCATACCACGTCAGTTTGTACAGTTCCGCCAGACTCCCTCTCTCCAGCGTTCATTCTTCGCACGTGGCGTTGAGAGAAGGTATTACGTGAGTGTGACAGGGAGATGGGTAAAGTCAGAACCCTCCGCCATTGTACAGCATCGTCGAGGCAAAATATCAAAATAAGTCCCCGCAACTCACACTGGCGGGCCACCAGGTGTCGCCCCTCGCCTGGATCACCAGTTCTTTGCAGGATACGTCTCTCTGTGGCCCACGAAGCCAGAGTCCTATTTCATGCGAGAACGAGACTGAATTACCATGATGGATCTTGCACATTGGACGGTCATGCAGATGCCCTCCGACTGTGAACGCTATCGCCAGCATCCTGGTCGTCGTGACAGGCCGTACCTTCACTTTTTCTCAAGTTTCAACACACCGGAAACCTGAGTGAGCAGCGTTCACGCTCCCGGCCGAGTGCCAGCGACATGGTCTGACTGGCTGGCCAGGTGAGGTCCTCCATGGTTCAGCAGCGGGGGCGGGGGCGAGGGTCTGAGGTAGGCTTGAGGGACGGCCTCCTCGCGTCCACGCTGACTTACTTACACACACACACACACACACACACACACACACACAAGCTAATTTCGTCTTGTTTCTCAGAAATGAAGTTTTCAGGCAAGGACATCATCAGTTTGATCTGTCAATTTTGAAATGGCAAGGAAGCACATGTCGATGTACACCTGTGCTTCCTTCCTTCCAGTCCTCCATCTCCTCTGCGTTACCAATATGAACTTAGGTTTCTGACACATGGACGAGAACAAGTGTTCGTTCCTCCTGTACGGTATATAAACATCTGTGAGGAAATTCAGACGCACCTTGAAGATGATGGTGTTGTCGGCGACGAAGGTGTGGTGCCAGTGACCGAGCAGCGTCCTAGGGAAGGTGCAGGTAGAGGCGCTCACATCCGGCGGCAGCGGCGGCGACGGCACCGACGTCATGACGTAGGTCTCGTACCTGCGGCCACACGGCCAGGGGGCGGGAGTATCAGTTAGACAGAAGGTGCTGAGATGAGGATGGAGGGAGATGCATGGTGAGGTATGTACTGGTAATGATGGGTGGGCGCGATGCGGGTCGGGGTGTGGCAGAGTTTTGAGTGGTGTACCTCAGCTCACTGTGATTCACGGGAGGGAAACCTGTGCTTTACGGTAGCGCCATGACGGAGGGCGGTACGCGCTCTGTGGGGGATGAGTTCCCTGTGATTAGGATGCTGAGCGAGAACATGGGATGGGGAAAGATACCACACCGGAGTGAGGGGTGGAGCAAGGAGAGGTTGCTCGTGGGTGCGACCAGAGTGTCTGAGGGAATGTAAATGGCTGAGGGAACGGAAGGGATGGTCCGAGACCAGGATGGAGAGTGGGAGTGTGTATGAGTGAGGAGGTTGTCAACGGGGAGGATTGTCTGAAACTAAGCGAGGATGGGGTAGGGCTGTGTCTCCCTACAGGGTACCCACGGATGACAAGTTATGAACACTTACCTATGACAAGTTATGAACACTTACCTACACATCTTCGAGAGCAAATGAATAACTCGGGGACAATTACTAAGTGATATACGAGAGTACTGGCAGCCAAGGGAATAAAGCAAAGAGGATGGAAGCTGTGGGCGAGCGATGACGTACCCGTCAGCAGGTGACGAGAGGCCGTTAGTGCAGGTGGAGTCCTCGCTGAGGGCCAGCAGTATCCGCCCCGTGCCCGCCTCCTCCCGGAACATCTGGCCAAGATAAACAAACGACATTACACACAACGGATAACATACAAGCCAATGTGGGTCAGCTTCAGCCCCCTCGGCAACACCACTCCCACACCATGAATATATTACACAGGTGTCTAATATATATGTACAGTAGGAATATACCACATACACACAGTGGATATATCACCTATGTCTGTATGGACTCCTTTCAAGTGAAAACTTCTCTTTGACAAGATCGTTCTCTGAGTCGTCAACTGTCTCGTGTGTGTATGTGTGTGTACACGTGGAAGTAAAGACATAGTACATATATACAAGGTTAAGAACAAAGCAACACTAAGTGCAAAAGTCTCTCCCCACAATCATACACACACACACACACACACAATCTCTGTTTACACACAGGACGTTGGATACCAGGCGACAGGCAAGGTTGCAAGCATTAAAAAACTCTCGTGACACAATTCCAGTGTATGGCGGAGCCTTGTAGCCCGTAACACTGTGTCAGAACTTGTAGCGAAGTCCTACGTTCAGCTGATGATGTTTCGGGGAACACACGGCGTAGGTTCAGGTTCATCATTAACACGTCAGGCATGTGTGGTGAAGGTATTAGTCATAAGACACTGTATGTAAGGTATTAAGCACACATCATACGTATGTAGCGAGTGCTGCCATAGGAATTCCCCCGCACACCACACCAAACGGTGCTACTGCGTGAGGTGTGTGGCCACGCTCTGATTACTGTGGCAGGCCCAGCCACATGCTGTGCCACCCTCACCCTCAAACTCCCCTGCCTCACGCCCACACTCGCCCTGCCTCACGCTCACACTTACCCTACCTCACGCCCATGCATGCCTTGCTTTACGCCCATACTTACCTGCCTCACACCCCCACATGCCTGCTTGACGCCCATACCTGCCTTCCTCACGCCCACACACCCTACCTAACGCTCACACCTGCCTGCTTCACGCACACACCCACTGCCTCACACCCACATCAGGCTGCCTCACGCTCACATCCCCTGCCTTACTCCTCCCCCCCCAATGCACCACCTCACACTTGCTTTCATCCATACTTATCACTACTTCATCCATCATCACCATCATGCTACAGCATGACCACGGCCACCAGTAACCTTGGCCGTCCCCAAGGTTCAAGTCACAGGATGCCACAGTTGACAAAAGGAGGAGAAATCTGTTGACTTGTTAATCATGATGTAGAAAAGTAACTTTGATTAATAGTGTGAGTTACTTTTGGAAACTTTCAAATGCGAATGAAAACTACAAGAATAATGAATAACCCTTTTTTTTTCTCCTAGTAATATGTTTTATTTTTTCATTTTCTGGATTTTCTGTCTAGAGTTTCAGGAAGGAGAGAATTTAGCTGACCCCCTTCCAACACTCATGCCCCTGACACCATCACTGACACCACACCGTCATCCACTCACACCACCACAGACAACGTATCACCATCATCTTCACCACCACATCCACCATCACCACACCCACCACCTTCACGACCGACGCTGCCACTAGCATCTATTTTCACCACTTTCACCACCACTGACTGCTCTTATCCAGTGGTGGCCTGACGGCCTCTGGTCGCAACGCGGTACGCTTGACTGACCACTTGCGGTAGGGCCTTCCACTGCCGACACCACCATCTGCTTTGCCACGTTATATGCTGATAGTGGTACATGGCAGCAGGTACACACTACCACCCAAGTATCTGTTGATGGTGGTACCTGACAGAAGGTACACACTACCATCCAAGTACCTGCTGGTGCTGATGGCTAACATGGAGGTACCAGTCTGACACACCATTTCAGTTCTATTGTCTTCCGTACTGTAGATTCTACTACAGACACCAGTCAAAAATGTTGGCATGTGTGCGAGATGGAAGGGAGGAGGGTGAGTGGTTCTAGGTAAAGATGGGGTTGCGCCGAGGGTGTGTGATGCCACCATGGATAATAACTAATCTGTTGATGGATGAAGTAGTGAATGAACCAAATGCAAAGGGTCTGGGAGAGAGGGGCGGGTCTACAGTGTCCTTGGGATTGGGATGGGGCGGGGGGGGGGGATATTAGTCAGTTGCTGTTTGTAGATGACACGGCTCTGGTGGCAATCGGCACGAGTTAGAAATTACAGAAGCTGGTGTCAGAATTTGTGAGAATGTATGAGAGGAGGATGTTGAGAACTGATGTGAGTAAAAGTAAGGTTAGGAGTTTCTTACGGGAGGGGGGCGCGGGAAGAGAAACAGAGTGGCGAGGGCTTGTTGGAATGGAGAAAAGCTGGAGGATGTGAGTATTTTAGATACCTGAGAGTAGACATGGCAGCGGATGAAACTATGGTACCTGAGGTGAAGCATGAGGTGGGTGATGGGGCTAAGGTCCTGGGTGGATTGAGGAGTGTGTGGAAAGGGAGAACGGTCCTGTTCAGTGATTCGTTGGCCCGAAAGACAAAAAAAAAAAAAAAGAATGGAAGAGGAAGAATGTGTTGGAAATATTATGTTTGAGAACAATACTAGGTGTGAGGAGGATTTAATCATATATATATTATGTGTGTATAAATAATTTAAATAATTCTATAAACTCACCGAGTTAATGTCAAGTGCAATCCTCATCTTCCTCTCTCATAAACATTCCATTTTCTGTTGTACTTTTTTCTCGCCTTAAGTACAATAATCATCAAATTCCTGTCCGCTGTCCCCTCAGTCTCCTTGGTGAACCCTTCATTACCGGTGACTCTGTTAACCTAATTTTATTCCTAGTCTGAGCTGAACTGAACAACCATCCACGCGTTTTTACGACTGTGGGGCCGAAATTAAGTCTCGGTCATGCTTTTTAATCCTTTGCCTTCCGAGTATTAGCTTGCCATGTAAACAATCAACGCATTCTCAACTCGACTAACACTCCTATTTCTTTATTTTGCTTTAGAAAAGACCATATATATATATATATATATATATATATATATATATATATATATATATATATATATATATATATATATATATATTACGTCTGCAGGCTAAGCTCTGTCGTTTGTTAGATTTCTTAGGATTGCGTCACGTTTAGCTTATCTACAGTACTTCATGTTACGCTCACGCGTGAGGTGAGACAGACTCAAAATCGAGTGTTCCCTGCACTTACTCAAAACCTTCGGTGTACCCGTCATGTATGATATGTACCTACCTTTGTAATTAGTTAAGCGTTTAACATTAATGATAAGACGCAGTTTGTTGGATCTCGGTGTTACACCCGTAACAGTAGCCCTATAACACACACACACACACACACACACACACACACTTGAAGGAGGGCCAGGTAGTACTCACTCCACACTTGTAGCGGGGAAGGTTGTCGTTGGCATCGTTAACGCTGGATTCCCAGACGGCCAGGTAGTTGTTCTGGTCCTCCCCGACCCACGACCCCAGGCACTGCAGACCACGACCTGGACACATCACCAAACATTTGGTGTCAGGTGGGAAAAACTGGAGGACACGAGAAGTGTAGAATACGGGTAGGGGAACCTGTGAGTATATAGTATAGGAAGGCGGACGATGGGAGTAACAAGATTGATGCGTGAGAGTGAACTACTTAACTACGTCAGGGATTGAGTAAACAGCTATCATACAGATTTCACTCCCATCCACCCCCAGTAGACTTTCGTGTGTGGACTCGTTTTCTTTTTTTTTTCATCACAGTCTACCTCACTTGGGAGAGGGGTTGGTACAACCAGGACAACAACAGTCTTTACAAACTTAATGAATTACTTTATTTCGCGTGTGACTGAGGTAGATATAGACCACTTATGTAAAGGGAGACTTCACTGACTCCTTTGGGAGCAAGTCCTGCATTCATAAGGTGTGGCATTGGATGGAAGGCAGCACCAACCATCACCCTGTAAGGTAACGAGTTGTACATGACTCACGTTCTGGCGTGGGGAAGGAGCAGTCCCTGTATATGACGTTGAACCCGAAGCCATAGGGGCAGTTGGAGAACTCTGAGGTGGGCTGGTCGCAGGAGGCGGCCGTGACGCCATTACTGCCCCTGCGGTAGGTGAAGGTATAGCGGCCGATGAGAGGGCAGCCCTCCACCTCTCGCTCGTCCCACGACGACTTGATCCCTGGCAGGATGAAGAAGACCCAGAACCATCAGTACCGTCATGTTCCCCGTGCCACATACCACCACCCGTAGTAACACTGAAATGACAGTGATCAACGCGGCTGTGGTGGATGGTATCGTGTTACCTATATCACAGACACCTCAAGGACTTCCTCCTGCATCACCATTCCGCACTGCTGGACACATAGAAGCCTATGACATCACTTTTTATTTTCCATAGTAACCGGCATGACATGGGGGAAAACATGCCCCACTCAAAAGGCAATCTCGGGTGACAGGAATGAAGCGAGAAGACTTTAAAGCGTAAAGCTCCGCAAGTGTTTGTAGAGCTAACTCTTAAAGGTAGAAAGTTTGTAGGGAAAGACGGAAGGAGGAAGAGAATTCCACAGCTTCGCTGCTCTATGGAAGGAGGAGGTATCGTGATGGTTCATCTTCGAGTGAAATCATGAGCATAAAAGTAAGCAAAGAGAAAGGAATGGGATTCTAAGTGTTTAAGAAATTCAGAGTTAAGGAGAGTTTCAAAAGACTTTATTAGAGACAGCGAAAATGACTGCAAAGGGCAAAAGTTGGAGCTGAAATGACAAAGGAGTGAAATTTAGGGTGAGGGAGGAGTGTCCTCGCTCGGTACGATGTGTCCCTAATGTGTCAGTCATCTGACCAAGAGCGACCTCACCCATGACTCGGGAGGGAAAAAAGACTTTGTGCAAGACTGGACGTAGGACCCCATCCAGCCAAAACAACCTCCGCTGTACACGTACGTTGAGCGCAACATGAGGCACCCTGGTCAGCGAAGCAGTACTTGTCCCAGAGAAAGTACGAAAAGTAGGTGCGTAGGGATGACCGCCGAGCTCTTCCAAAATGCCAGAGTTCGCGTTTCGGAGAGAGAGAGAGAGAGAGAGAGAGAGAGAGAGAGAGAGAGAGAGAGAGAGAGAGAGAGAGAGAGGTGAATATAGGTTGGGTGTTCATAATTAGAATGGACAGAAACATAGTTTGTGGTCGAAAGACCTTTACTACGTTTAGCGTATTTTGCTCATATTCATACCTTTTTTTTTTTTTTATATCTAACGTCGATAAAGCCACTGTTATAACGATTACAGAGTAGCAATGAGCCGTCCTGGTCACTGAAGATTGGAATGCTATGAACGCAGAGCTCAATCAATTCTCTTTAGACTTGTGAAGAAATTACAGGTAATAAAGCAACTGCATATAAAGGTTAATACTTCACAAAATACATGATTTTATCTTACCAAAGTTAATTAAGGTCTACATTACTAAGAACGTGGGTGTTTTTCTACGTTATATGATATTAGTGAGTGGGGTGAGGAACGTGCTGGGTGTGTCGCACTCACTGTAGAGCATGATCTGGGAGGCGCGGCGGCTGGCCCTGTCGGCGGGCGCGGGGCAGGTGCGGAGGGCGGCGTCCTCCGTCGTGTAACAGGTCTCCAGGCCCGTCGTCCACACCTGCACCAAGGACGGCGACACCATGTCCACCCGCACACACCGGAAGCACTCGCTGCTCCCCGTCCTGTCGTAAACAACGGCGTGACATCATCCGAGGCGGAATAAACAAAATACGTACGTAACATGAGTATATGTAAATCACACATAGCTGTAACCAGTTATGTAATACATTTAATACATGACTATAACCAATGAGAAAGTTTTCCACGCTGCACATGAGCCCAACTTGCCTGTCGGAGAGGATTATATCGTTGTCGATGCGCGTGTGGCAGAAGCCCCACTGGACGATAAGGTCGGAGTGGATGGTGATGTTCTGGTAGTGGATGGTGGGTGGGCGTGAGCTGCGGCCACCCCGCCCTGTCGTCACCTGGGTCTCCCACACTCCGTGCAGCTCCCCTGGGAAGTAACACACGCAACACCCTGCAACACACACCAACACCAACATCTTTGTCAGTTTTGCTGTACCATAATGTGACTTTCCGTCCACCTTTGAAACAGTCAGTTATCCCCGGTATTAGTCTAGATACGAATTCCTGTAAATAAGATGCATTTTTAATATAAAGATATTCCTAACACAATAATTTCAGTTTGTATTTAAAAAAAAACCGATTTGCTGAAAATGTTTTAGAATATTTCCACTCTAGAAGGCGATTCCGTAAAAAAAAAAAAAAAAACATTTATAGTCACTATTGTTCACCCTGAGGGACAGTTGTGCGATCCATGAGTACAACGGTGCAGCGTTTGGAGGTCATCCCCAAGGGTCGACCCGTCGCTTCGCGTGGTCATAGGGCGTACCGTTGTGCTCGAGGGGTTACGTTTTGTCTGAGGTCAGGTTGTATAATTACCCTCCCTTGTGGCGCCTAGGAGCTGACGCGGGCCCTGGGGAAGTGCTGGCACATGGCCCTTCCCCAGAGATGCCCAGGAGAGTGGGTGAGGGTACCCAGGTGACAGGAAAGGCTGCCACAAATGATGGCCTCGATAAAATTTATGTTTATTGCTAATATTTTATGTCAATCGATGAGTTACTTTATGAATATTTCTAAATTTCGTCTCCCCTCCTTCCCCTAGAGGTCCTGGGGAATTGGCCCCGGCATCCCCACACTAGAACTAAGTTTAGTGTAGTTTAGTATTTCCCTACGCTAGTCACGGGTACAGGATGGAGGCTACGTTGGTTCTTATTCTTCATTGTAAGTGAAGCGATTCGAACTTCAGTATCGACGAAAATCACATCAGTGAATTCAGTGTAGTTAGCAGAACTGTCTCACCCACTGTAAATCACTGCATACCGAGTGTTTGCTTACGTTAGGCCATGCTAGGTTAGGTTTGGGTTAGGCTATGCTAGGCTAGGTTAAGTTAGGTTAGGTTAGGTTATGGTATGCTAGGTTAGGTTAGGTTAGGTTAGGTTAGGCTGTGCTAGGTTAGGTTTCGTGAGTTGCGATTCCCTCTCTTTACAAAACACACAATACCGACCCGAGAAACCTAGCTCAGCATAGCCTACCGTAATCTAATTAAAGTGATCGCTACAGAGTTCTAATAACTTCAACGAATCCCCTGAATTATTTTTTGTCGATAAGATGATTAAAATCTTCGCGCACCAGAGCTTGAACAAGAAGACCTGACGTACCCGCCGCCACTACTTTATTTCCGACCTCACATCCTGTGTCGTGGGCGAGACACTGTTGGGTCTGGGAGTTGGGATGGCGTCAGCAAGAACCAGCTCGCTGCAGGATCTGACGCTGGCATACCAAAGCCGTGCTCTGTTCCGAGGGCAAGAGGTCAGAGATCAAGGCTACACAGACGGAGGTTAAGGTCACGTGGAGGGAAGGCCTGAGGTCGAAGTCCCCGAACGGATAAAAGCGACTGGTTGCAGCTTAGTGCAGATGCAAGTCAGTGCTCAGGCGCCACAGAGTAAATAAATAAATGGATAAATAAATAACTGTTTATTGGATTTTAGGCAGCCATTCGACTGCGTGTGTCCTGGCGACGCGACGCGTTAGAAGTACCCGACAACGTAAAAAGGGTGAAGGGGGGGAGGGGGTGTCGCGGGCCGTGTGAAGACAAGGACCCGTGCCAGACTAGGGCTGGGCGGATCTTTAACAACGACAAGTACCTGAGTGGCGTGCCAGGGTGAACCATCACCAGCAGCCAGACTATCGCCTGACTCATACCGGCCAGCTAGCCAGCCAGAAGTGAGCCATAACATGGGCATGATTACAAGTTATGGCGGCTGGCCTTACAACGTGTATGTGTTCTGTAATATGGTCGGGTTTGTCGACATAATGAAGGCACTTTGAGATTAGAATGATCAAGAACTCACAAGAGATAAAGAAGAAAGAGGTTTGGGTGGGGGGGGGGGACACTTTGCAGGCGCGCAAGAAGGGGATTCAATAGTGTAAAATGGATAACACATTATTTCTCTGTTCATCGATCAACTTGAACTTCATCCACAATCCCATGGAATCAGCAATCACTCGTGGATGAATAAGACACGAAATCTTCAACGCAGTTTGCAGATGGAAATGTTGCGGAAGGATTATTACTTCAAGGAAATTCGAGGGTAGGTACAACGGCACCTTTAAACAGGGAGACCTAACATTTGAAAAGCTGAGAGTAGACCCAGACAACGGTGAATATAAAAGGGAATGCAAACAGCATCAAGCTACTGGGTCCTTTTGAGGCTGGTTGTGATGAGAGGTCAGAAACACAAGTATTATACCCAAGGGCCGCACTGTTGTTCTGATCACTGGTCGTACCGTCGTGTTAATGGGATTAAACTGATAGCGGCCGGTAGGAGGAACGTGTCACTCTGCTGATGTTACCGTTACGTTGGCTGGCTCTACCCTTACCTATGACGAGCTAACTTTACCCTTACTAATGACTGGTCCACTCGACTCTTACCTACAACTGACACACTCTGTTTCCCATCCAATTTTCCCTAATCCTTAACCTTGATCCTTCTCCCGTTTTCCCCCCTTCCTTTAAATTTAGCCTCTCTCTCTCTCTCTCTCTCTCTCTCTCTCTCTCTCTCTCTCTCTCTCTCTCTCTCTCTCTCTCTCTCTCTCTCTCTCTCTCTCTCTCTCATTATTGTACCGGCCTATGATCCCTCCCACTATGGCAGTCATTATACCACCTCATACAATCTCCTTTGACTGGCTGCCTCATACCCCAGCCCAACCACCACGTAAATACCCGCTCAAAGCACAATACCAATCCTCCTCATCCGGCGGCAGGAATTCCTTTGATTTGATCGAAGGTAATCACGGGCAGGGGCCGCGTAGGCAAATACTTCCATGCGAGGAACGTATTCTCCGGAGGGAGCGGGTGGTGGCGCGTTTTTGCCCGCTCTTGCGGGTCGGCACAAAGGGAAGGGTATAAAGTTACTGGGGGTGGGCGGGGTTAACTTGCTGCTAATACAGTGAGGAGGAGAGCCACGTGGCCTCGACTTGCTTTCGTACAGATGCTTGAATACGCTCACGGTAGAATGACGGTTGTGGGAAGCTTAAGAGGCAATCCTCCTCCTCCTTCTCCTCCTCCCTCCGCCTCCTCCTTCTTCGTGTAGCGCAAGGACTCGCGGAGGAGACGTCAAGGTCGTTGAGGTTACTAGACGAATGATGTGTCGCTAAATCTATACTATAGTTTGTGTGAGGTTTTCGTGGGCTTCCGCTCAGGGAGATAGCGGATGCTATGGTCCGTGTGCACCATAAACTTGTTGAACCATGTTAGAAGAAACCCCAGATCAAATCAACCACCCTTCTAGATAGAATCACCCACACGACGTCGGAATTCCCCACCCTCCGTGCTATTAACCGCCCTGTTTCTCTCTGCTAGAATGATAAATATCATTCTGAGGAGACAACCCGGACACAGGAAGTGTTCCGTCAGGAGCCCGGATGAAGACTTCACCCAGGCCTGGTGGTGGTGGTGGTTGGGTGGACCTCCGCAACGCTGAGGCCGCCCTGGGGGCGCTCCTGCCTTACTACTGGTACTCTGTTCCGCTACACAGGAGGCTACGCTTCTCTCCCTCCCTCCCTCTCTCTCTTTCTCCCTCCTTCCTGCTATTACTCACTCTCACCACCTCTGCCCTCTCCCCAGTGAGGTTTTTATGATGTTTAAACTTGCCAGTTCGACAAAGGAGACCAAATATAACTGAGCAGATTAATAGTTTAGCGGGTTAAAGATAAGAAGACTAACTGTCATTTCTGTTGAGAGATATTTGTTACCCTCTTGAGTACGACGGCACGATCCTTTTGAGTATGACCCGATGATCCTCGAGCACTGTGGTACGACCCTTGATATGCCAACCTGGCCTTGACCTGAGTTCAGAGTTAGGCCAAAGACCAGGCCATCATACCCAGGGGTCATACTGTCGTGCTCAAGGATCGTACCATGGTGCTCAACAGATTACCTTAAGTATGGATAAGTTATGGTTCAAACCTAACCTAATCTAACCCAACCCAGAAAAAAAAAAGGTTGAGGGCAAATCTTCTGGTATTCCTTATATTTAACTAACACCTCAACACGTAAAGGGACTCTGCTCCTACACATATTTGGCTCAGGAAATGTGCCGACACTATGTGGGTGTGGCGACGGGACGCTAGCGCCGCAGTGGAGGGGAAAAAAATGAAAAATTCTCCACCCTCCCCCAGCCTTCCCTCCGACTGCCAACCTTACTATTTTTATACTGTAATTGTACACTCTTATACTCCCTTTTTTTTTTTCATCTTGTACTTGCTGCTAGCCTTTGTCCCTCTCACTCCCGTGATCTATTTGTTGATCATTCCCCAAATAAACTCCAGTTAACTTACATTCCTCTTTTTTTTTTTTCGTTTCATCTCAACGATTCATTTTATTCTCTCACTTGGTGTTGCATCCTCCTGACGTAAAGAGAGACTCTGCTATTTGTGGTTCCCCCGCGGACTGCATAACAGCCTCCTTTCCTATTTATAGTTATGATTATGCCAGAGAATGAATAAAACCTCGCAAATTATGTTGGACCGGATTACTACCTGATGAAAATAAGCTCAGAGGCAAATGGCGCTAGAGTAAGCAGGCAGGTTTTCGGGTCGAGTTGAGTAAGTCGTCGAAGCAGCGCATAAGCGCCTTGGGAAAAAGTAAAACACAGGATTATCTACACTGTAGGGGTGATCTGGCGAGAAGATTCGAGGATACAGTGAGAAGTACATGCGGTTTGATGATGGCTGACAAACTAGACATTCTTAGATACAAATAATTTTATGAAATACAAGTTAATAATCTTTACGTCATATCCAAAATGTTATCAGTATGACGTTTGTATCATTAAGATAAAGTAGAATCTCTTTCTTACTTTTTTCTATATACTTATTTGCAGTATCCCGCGTTAGCGACGTAGCGCTGGAAACAGACGAAGAAAAGCCGAATTCCCTCATTCATTCTATAGCTGCCATTTGTAGTGCACAGAGATCACAGTCCCCCTCCACAACCAGGCCCCCATAGACTTTTCCATGGTATCTCCCGGCTGTTTCATATACCTTGTTTCAGTCCACTGACAGCACGTCGCCCCCTGTAATTCACTCCATCCGTTTGCACGCTTTTCACCCTCATACGTGTTCAGGCCATGAGCCTTCAAAATCTTTTTCACTCCATCCATCCAAATGCTTTATCGATGTATACCTAGACGATAAATATTTTAGAAATGAAAAATAATTTCTTCCTTCCACTTATGACACTTACATACATCCTCTTTGTCAACTCTTTTCCTAAAGAGGTTCCTGCAGCTTTAAGGCTCGTATGATGACTAGTTTTGTGTTACGCGGAGAGTTTTGCAGTCGTGTTTTGTGTGTGTGTGTGTGTGTGTGTGTGTGTGTGTGTGTGTGTGTGTGTGTGATTATCATGACAAGCAAGTGTAATTTTGCCATGGTAAGGAACCTTAGTTTACGTAAGTCGACCAAACGGACGAAGTCGACATCTCCTAAGACTCGAGTATCTCCACATACCAGTCAGCGGGTGTACGTTACAGATGACGGCCACACTTCCGTTGACGACTTCATCGGAGTTAAAGTTGTTTCAGTCATCTTTCCTGGAGAACAGATTTTGGTAGATCTTTGGCTACTCCTTATCTTGTGAGAATAAGATAATACGTACTTAAAAGTTTATTCCATTTGATAAGAATGGCAAGAGGCAAGTCTTCGATCATCATGTTTTTAGGCGCTTGCAACAATTTTTTTCTTATTACTACAGCAAATTTCTTCGTGTATGTGGAGACGCTCATCGTAGATTGACACGAAAATCAATTTGGTTCGGTTGAGTCTCGTGTCATGTCGGAGCATCTTCCCCATGACTTCCAACGAAAGAAACTACTTACCCTCTAACTCTCCATTATATGACAATGGTGTAATTCGTCATCATGACTGTATTTTACATTTTTCGCCACCTGAATTTATGCGTACAGTCACATTACTCGACCAGCCAGATGAACTAATGTGATAAAACATAACAAAGCCAAGGACAGGTATCCGGATGTGGGCGGGCGGTTGTCGGAGCGTGGCAGGGGGTTGGGGGAAGCGGCGGTGGTGGAGGTAGGCAGGGACGATGGTTGGGACGGCGCGGCGCGTGCTGTCTCCCCTCAAGATGTACAGGCCAGGGTTGAGTGTTGGACAGCAACTCGTCCATGCTTCCTCCACTACTCATCATCGCCGTCACTTCTGTCCGCGCTGGTCATATACCTCTTGCGTCTTTGCGTGTGGCGTTTCTTGCACTAGGTGCGTTGACTTCACACTTAACATTAACTGTGATGACGAAGATTTGACACTGCCGTAGAGGAGGAAGACCCTGAAGGTTCATTTTTAGTGTATGTGTACTCCATTACTGAGAGAAAAAGACGAATTCCTGAACTCCTCCCAGTCCATGAATCGAAGTACGCTCCCAGACGCGACGTGCAGGCAGAAGATTAACTCTTCAACCACGACGGCACGACCCTTGAGTGCGACGGCACGACCCTTCAGGAGCAGAACGGTACAACCCTTGAGTGCAACGGTACGACTCTTGGGTGCGATGTCCCGGGCTGTTAACCTAATCCTAAGAGTCTAGTCAAAGACCAGTCACGGCTGTTATAAACACGTGTTCGGGTGGAGGCGAGAGGCGGGGTAGCCTGGCAGCCAGGGGCACCTCACAAACCAGGTCCTCCTAGAAGCGGGTAGCCTGGCAGGAAGGGGCACCTCACACACCAGGTCCTCCTCCTATCACAGCAATAACAAACAGGTTACGTCAGCTTCCGGCTTAAGATGGAAACCATAGGCACTAACCCAGACCCAGCTGACATGAAGTTGGGATAGGTGTGGCTATTGCCGTGCTCCACCTAGGGACGTGAACGGTTCGGTAGCCGCACACATCACAGGGGTAAACATTACCTTATTGTGAATAAGGAAGAGCATAAACATTATCGAGACCTCAGCAATAAATCTACGGAAGGCCAGAATCATACAGGGTGATCAGCAGCCAATACACCATGGCTATAGATGGCGACGGTTCCTCCAGTCTTGCAGCAGTCTTCTTTCTCGTCTAGTGCGGTCTCATGAATGTCATTATTCAGATCCAGATCAGAGGGGATGAATATTGCCGGATATTTCTCACGAATTTGCTGACCAAATTTGTGGGATTTCCACAAGATTTTTAAAAGAATCACACGTTCGTCGTCGGCGTTGTTTTTTTTCCCCGGTCACAGTCTACCGATTCCAGACATTTTCAGGCAAACAAAAGTTGTATAAAAACACAAGATTCTGGGTGATTCATAGGAGCAGTACCTCCCGCCTACCTCCCTCTCGTTCCCTTATCACCAGGGAGGGGCGCCAGCCTCCCACCTCGTGAGGTACTCGCAGCAGCCCATATGGCTCCCACTCCTGCCCCCCATCCCCTCACACACACACACACACACACACACACACACACACACACACACACATCCTCTCAAACCACAAGCTCCTTAAGGGTCACTGAAGCCTACAGGACTAATGTCACTCCTACGGGATCTTCAAACTTTTCTCCTGGTATACTTTGACGAGTTTCCCCTCGTATTGTTGGTCCAGTCCTTAAGTACCAACATCTAAAGTCTTCGCACCAACCATCTGGTCCCCATGTGAAAGAGTGAGGGGTCCGAAGATTGAGTAGGGTCGTCATAAGAAGTCTTAATCTCCATTAACGATAAGGTCTCACTTACACGCACTCATTTTCACCCCAAACCCTGAAGCCCTTGTGTGCAGATGTCGCAGTTATGCCCACGTACCAACAAGATGCAGGACGTTCGGGACGCCCCACAGTAACAGGGCATCTCTACCAAAACACCGATATTTCAGACGATTGTGATGCAGGTTAGGCCACAAGACACGGGCGGTCCATCGTAGATATCCTCTCGACTCCTCAGAGACATGATTATAAAGAACATAATGAGCTGGTTTTCTTACAGGGTCAAAGAAGCATCGCGCTTGTCCTCTCTAATTATCCCGTCTCACTCGAACCGTTTTTACTCACGAATGTATTAAACTCTGTTCGTATTGTTCTAAAAAAAAAAAAAAAACCGACGGTTTCTTTCCATCTGTGTAATTATCTTTATTGGAATATCACCATTTATGATTCTGTCGCACATCATGAAACGTATTGGTTGGGTTAGCTTTCCCTGCGTACACGTCCCTCAATAAGCACGACCATCCATTACTGGACCGGGAATCCACCACATTTTACTGAAGTACAAATCGTTATGTACATATTATAAGCAATACAGTAAAGTATAGTATAGTATAGTATAGTATAGTATAGTATAGTATAGTATAGTATTTACGTAATTTAAAATCAAATCGACTAATCTTAAGCTCGTTCCGAAAAACCTGGTACACATGTAGAGGACGGTAGCTCGTCTCGTCATTAACTGTTGTCGGTGTGGCAGACCGTGTCACAGAGGGCCAGCGGTAACTCACCCCTTGGCTCACGATAAGAGCTGGGGTAACTAACGAGACTCAGGCTCAGAGTCAGTGTGTGTGTGTGTGTGTGTGTGTGTGTGTGTGTGAGGTCCTCTGGTAACGTAGGAATTGTCAGGTCAATTACAGGAGTCAATCTGTTGGGCTAGTTGAAGTCCTGGTCAAATAGGGAACATCCTCGTTTAAATGTGTGTCATTACCGATTGTAATAACCTGTTCGTGCATACAGTTTAGGGAGCTTTACACTCGTAGGGCTTCGCGTCTTATGCAGCTGTGTAAACACATTCTGGACACAGTTTGTTCATCATGGGTGAGCCATAATGTTCACTTTAGGCTACTATATGAGCGATGGACAAGGGTCAGGAGTCAGCAGCTTTAACTTCTGTTACGCGTTACGCTCGTGACAGAACTAAGCCTGACGGTGGAAGCCACCCTGAATATTATACAGCATTTCTCATGCAAGTTACACCCTCTCTACACTATTCACGATGACCTTAGTGCTCCCCCACGGTGGGTTATCACTACTCTTGCCGAGTTTCACGACAGAACGGGCGTAGAGCACTCTCTAGCCACTATATGACCTCTTGGCATACAGGATGAGCTCATTTTTCCGAGCTCGCTTATCCTTAAGACTGCTGACTCGCCATGAGTCACAGGTAGCGCCCTATGCTCTCTCGTCGTCAACCCTCGAAAGAGCCAATACTCCAGGCTGTCGTGCGCTAGTCTCTCTCAGGGGAGTCTCGAGCAGGGCTCCACCTACGGCTAACGTTGCACCTTCAGCTCCAAGGGCGTGCGGAAGTCCTACTGTACTCCACCAGATTGTTAATTTTTTTTTTATTCAGTAAAGGAAGACTTTCCTCTATATCCTATGACCACAATTACCAGCGTTACATAGGTTTTACCATAAGTCCACAAATCTCTTGCTAGAATGCTTGTGTGTGTGTGTGTGTGTGTGTGTGTGTGTGTGTGTGTGTGTGATGCTCGTACGTCCACACACACCAACTTAGGCACTTATAAAAGTATTGGCTTCACGGTGGCGTTCCTCAGGGAGATAAAGTTTCCGTACACACGGAAGTCTGGGGAACATCATGTCCATTAAAAGCCCTACACCATCCTAGGGAGTGGAGGGTGCCTGGGTAATGGGACGCGGTCGGCACACTCTCCTCCAGATGGTCGACCATTTTTCTTCCCAGGTCAGAGGTGGCGGCCCTCCTCGCACAGACACACACACACACACGTGGCCGGCCGCAGCCTACTACCCTGTTGTACCGCAGAGAACCACCACCACCACTACCACCACCATGACCATCGCTATCTACACTACTGACTCCAGTTTCCTCAAGCCTCTGACATCCGTACGTCCACTGGCTAAACGTTCTGTTGTGCCGTGTCGGAGGCTCTTGCTGTGATGTCGGGTGTTGCACTGTCGAGGTCGGTGGTGAGGTGGTGGTGGTGTTGGGCCAGCATGTGGCACCGGAAGCATGCTGGATGCCACAGCTGCTGGGTGCCACGTGCTCCAGGCCACAAACCCTCCTCCTCCCCCCCCTTCCACTGAAGGAGGGGTCGTGGAGGGTGACACGTGGGGGAACACGCCTCGACGGTCCACTGACGGACGACCTCATTAGGGAACCATGTCTGGCTTAAGTACAGTGACATGACTGCCGTGCGTTTAGTGATGTGTAGAGCATTACTATCAGCGAACACACCAGTACTGGTAGTGGTGACGTGATGAGGGTGTTGAGGACGTAGGGAGGTTGATGGTGACGTGGTGAGGCCGCTAGGAACGTAGTGATACTACTGAGGACGTGTTGAGTCTGGTAGGTAACGTGTGTATGTGGCCTGGCTGGAGGGTAGACCCACGCTAGATGCCTTGCCTAACTAAACACTCTCCTGCCACACACACACACACACACATAAGTCCTGAGACTCCTGTCGTTAGGTGACCTCAGGTCACACTACACTGTGTCCATACATAGAGGCAACTGCACCATACTGATCATTATGCACTTCCTTGCGCAAACACGCAGACTAACTCATCTTTTCCACACGTCCATTGTAGTGTTCCCTGAACTTAGCTCTCCACTATAATACGGCTCTCAGTATAAAGTAACTAGCAATCTAACTGCTGAATTTAACTGTCCTAGCACTAGATTTCATCTATATACTAAATCTGATTCTCTTGCTACTAAATTTAATTCCTTTACATTGAAATTTGAGTCTCATCAAATGAATTAGAATTCCTTACTGATATATTTAATATCCTTCCTACTAAATAGATTCTCCTCACTACTTAGTCCAAATCCCTCAGTACTGAAAAGAAATGATACTAAAAAAATCCATGATGAGTTTTGACAATAACACTTAACCTTGGTTGACTGAATTACGTGTCAAGA
Organism: Panulirus ornatus; assembly: GCF_036320965.1. NCBI lineage: Eukaryota > Metazoa > Arthropoda > Malacostraca > Decapoda > Palinuridae > Panulirus > Panulirus ornatus. The sequence continues at coordinate 22,823,903 of NC_092266.1, read as the reverse complement.
GGAAATCTCTATATTTGGATCTGGTGTTGGTGTAAATATTTTTTGCATGTGTGACCCAAATATCAAGGGTTCGTACCCTTAGGTTTGTCCTATAGACACAATTTCTCCGTGAGGGAAATTTTAGGCTCCTTAAAATATGGTTTCTCTAAGTCAGACTTCAAAACACTTCAGCCACGTACACAAAGGGCCACCAGCGCTGTTGGCTCTATCCCATCCATGTGGTCAGGGGTCTGTAGTAGGGGGGGGGTCTGTCCGACCCGTGTGGTCGAGATCCACCTCCTGAGGGTGTCTTTGAGGGTGTTTGCCCAGACCAACCACCGAGGGAGCGGTTGAAGCCACAGGAGCTTAAACGTACTCAAGGTTTGCCATGAATGTAAGTAATGGTGAAGAGGCGTGTTTTCAATCTGTCCCTCTGAGGAGGAGGAGGAGGAGGAGGGGTTGGATGTGGTACGGTAGGAGAGGTGGTAGAGAGGTTGATGATGGACGAGGGGGGGTCACGGCAGGGCCGGATTTAGGACTGTGAAAGGCCCTGGGCAGCGACTGCTCGACTGGTCTTCCTACCACAACAGGTACCACTCCTTATCCAATATGATTTGGACCTCACAACACACTACTTATTTTTTTTGCAAGAAGAAAATGGTAACACAAATTTGCATGATACAACAATTATACTTCGTACTACTTACACACATACAAGTGATATACAACTGTACAAGTGGCATAACAGACTACACAGACAAGAACAGTACACTCCCTACATTATAGGTACATAAGGAGTTGTACACTCGGTAAAGAAAGTATCTTCCCAGATGGATGCGATGAATTTCGAAATGATCATTAAGACACCTTTTGATTCGGTGTCGGTAGAGTTGGTAGGCATGAATGCGAGGAAAAGTATCCCGTTAATTATGACAACTGTAGTTATTTCCGACGAATTATGAAATCATTGTAACATTTGTTTTCGCAAATGACAGGAAATGTCGCTAGTTATCATTTTATCCGAATATCATAAAAGGGGGGGCTATCAGTGGACATTTTGCACAATCCTTCGTCCATGGTGTCATATTGTTTCACACATAATGTGGTATGATACCCTTTTTTACCGTGTGTTCGTACACAGACAATTAGATAACACTTTATTTTTTTAACAGTATTGTGGAAGCCTTTGGGCAACTAGCCAGTCTGCCCTACCCTGAATCCGGGCATGGAGCAGGATGGTAAGGAGAGAAAGGGTTAAGAAAATAGTACGCAGAAATGAAAAAGAAAAAAAGAATCATTAGTTACAAATGGATCAATCTGAATGTCGTAATTAAAAAAATATATAATAAAGTTCAGCTGGATGTCACTTGCTACGTATGAAGTTAAGAAAACTAACCCAACTTATGTTCGTCCAAGTTTACCTCGTGAAAGGCAACATAAGATGATTACCACAATGCTGCTGTTCCTCGCCATCACCCGAGATCCTAAACCTACGTACGTACCTCTCGTAGGTAGGAGCAGTGGCACGTGTAGCCTATGTGATGGGCAAGGTCACTCCAGTGCGAATGAAAACCGCGAAATATCCTTTTATTTTATACATTTCTCTCTCTCTCTCTCTCTCTCTCTCTCTCTCTCTCTCTCTCTCTCTCTCTCTCTCTCTCTCTCTCTCTCTCTCTCTCTCTGAGAAACAAATACAGAGCATGGATTATAATAATGTTTCATTTAATATCTGGGAATTATTATATATAATTAGTCCAGCCATTAATAGTTACTCTGTATAATTTCTTTTTTACAAAATGATAATTCCATATGTTAAAATAGTATGCTTGTATCAAAATTCATCTCTTGCTTTAAACAGTTTTCGAGAAAAAACAGCAATGCATATTTCTCACAGCAAAAATATTACGGTTGCAGCATAACACCTGGAACTTGTGGAAAGCAAACTTTTGTGAATATTTTGAGTGTTTTCCAGGACAGATCTGTGCGTATAGGGTGACACCTAGCGTGCTTATGTTACTGCTTGTCTGAACGGGAGTGTTGTCAAGTTTAATATCAGGAAATGAGAGAGAAATTTAGGAAGAGATACAGGATGAAATTACACTTTTGCACTGATGAAATGAACCAAGGCACTACGTCCTCAGTACGAGATGAGGCACGAGGTCCGAACTGAGGGAGGAAACACGTCCATTGCGATCCTGAGTACCGGAGTGAGGTGGGTAAAGACGGTGAGACGTAGTGGAATCTATCGGTATATGACTGAAGAGTGTTGGCGGATGAGGGAGAGAGGTCCCTCACTGGGAGAATCGTGACAGGCGACAGAATAGACACCCCTGAGGAACACCGCTGTTGACAGGATATTGTCGGGGAGGGGGAGAAGTCAGCGACCACCGCGATGGAACGACGGGGGGAAGGAAACTGTGAATTAGTGAAATCAGAGACGCGGAAAAGCCAAAGGAAGGAAGTATAATAAAGGAAAGACACCGTCATCTGCTTCAGATATGACGTGGACGTCGACGAGGGACGTCACGCGCATGTTGACGTGGCCATAGATTGTTCTACGTGTCCTCGAAATGAAAAAGATTTTCAAGTATATTTCAGAATTTCAATAATCGGTTTTAATTATAAAATTCTTAATCTATTTTGTGATTAAAAGCCGTATAATCTCTTCTGCCAGTGAGAATACTCCCTGCCTCCCATCACAGAGCCGTGATGAACAGAGTAAAATAATGTGTATACATATCCCCGCTACTCGCCGTGTGCCACTAAACTCCCGTACCACAAACACAACGTGGGGGAGGAAGGGACAAAGGAAGATATCTGGGACGAGGTGTGGTGCCGGTAGGGCCGTTAGTCCCCTAACGGATGCTGGAGAGCGTCGACCATCGTGCGGGCTCGGACCATTGTCGCCCGACTCCCGCCTTGCCCCCGCCAACTTCCGCGGCAAAAACAAAACGAACGGAAGTAAAGGAGGAGAGGCTGCCGCTCCTGGTGTGGCCGAGTGACGTGTTTGTACGGCCGGCGGTGGTGGTGCCCGCCCGCCTCCCTCCCTACCCCACAATCCCCCCCTCTACCCTCGCTGTATGGTGATGTCAGGGGCGGGGGAGGAGCAGGGCAGTTGGTTGGCGGACGTGGGAATATATTATTTATCACATCCATCACAGGTCACGACCTCTGCTGTGTGTGTATATGTTAGAGGCTGTTTTCCATAAATCCATGACCAGGACAGGAAGTCAGCCAGATACAATGTATCTACGCACGTATGATGTTTGTGCGTCTTGTATGGATTATATAAAGTCTACAAACAAAGGAAGTAAGATGATTTTTCAGAAAAAAAGTAAATTTGAGATGGAGATTTTGATATCTGCTTAAGAAATATGTCATTATTTTGTTGTGGTAGATATAGGAACGAAGCGACTGACAGATGGGCCATAACAGTACTTGCCTGGGGTACTTTATATGGGTCGTGTGTCCACGTCGTGTGTCCCGTGTCTGTCGTAAACTAGTCGTAACTCTACGACGCGAATGGCCCTTATGATGTGCCTCGTAACTCAACACTGGTAGCAACTACCGTAATGTCTACGTAGGTAGCGTTGGTCAGGGTCATCGGTCCTCACGAAGTATTCAGCACCGGCTGTCATCAACGCCACACAACAAGTTGACAAGCAGCATTAATGACCTTACCTCCTCCCGCCAGGTCACACACACACACACACACACACACACACACACACACACACACCATGTATAAATGTACTTCCGTTTATATTTTACAATAAAGGTGAAACGGGACCCCTGTGGCTCCCGCCCCTGTGTACCCCCTTCCATGTCCCTTTCTACCCGCTATATCCTTTCCCATTAGAGAGAGAGAGAGAGAGAGAGAGAGAGAGAGAGAGGAGAGAGAGAGAGAGAGAGAGAGAGAGAGAGAGAGAGAGAGAGAGAGAGAGAGAGAGAGAGAGAATTTGGAGGCAGCTATTTTTTTTTGGTAGCCCTTCGACCCCCCCCCCCCCCCCTCCGCTTACTACGCAGCTGCTCATCTGTAGAGCAAGGGTGGTAGGGAGAGGGAGTGTCAGTGCGTCCAGGTCACCGTACGTAATGACGTTACCGGTAATCGAAGGCGGTCGTCGATGCCGCTTAGCCATCTCACGGCAACGGAGGGAGCGGCAGGTGCGCCATCATTGCCTCCTCCATCCCCCAGGGTCCCTGCTGTTAATCATCCTATCCCCCCCTCTTCCTCCACCTCATTCCCAGCCTTATTGACACACTGCTTGTGACACACACACACACACACACACACACACACACACACACACACGGCCCCGTGCTCGCCCGCGCGCCTGCCAGCCCCCAGCCCGTATCAACAACAAATCTATATGACAAGATAAACGACTTTGACGATTTTATTAGGAGGAGTGTCGTCGTCTAACGATTCTTCGAAGGTCATGACCCCCTACGTGGTAACACTGTTACCGTATAACACTGACGCTGTCACCCGAGTAATGATGAACGTAGAGTGATGACTGACACTGTCAGACGAGTAATGATGGACGTAGAGCGATGACTGACACTGTCAGACGAATAATGATGGACGTAGAGTGATGACTGACACTGTCAGACGAGTAATGATGGACGTAGAGCGATGACTGACACTGTCAGACGAGTAATGATGGACGTAGAGTGATGACTGACACTGTCAGCCGAGTAATGATGAACGTAGAGTGATGACTGACACTGTCACTCGAGTAATGATGTAGGTAGAGTGATGACTGACACTGTCACTCGAGTAATGATGTAGGTAGAGTGATGACTGACACTGTCAGCCGGAGTATGACGTTCGTAAAGTGCTGACTGACACCGTCAGCTGTGAAGGAAATTACATTGTGTGTGTTCTGGTTAGTATGGGAACATGAGCGTATGGGTGGTTACCTGCCTCTCTGGAGGGGGTCTGGTTGTCTGAAGGTGCTTGTTTTCCCAAGGTTGTGTGGCTGTCTAGAGGTGCTTGGATGTCTAGGAATGCCTGACTGTCTAGACGTAGCTGTCTATCTAGGGGTGCCTGCCTATCTAGGGGGGGTTGTCTGGCTCTCTTTGTGGGCACATGGCCGTCTGGAGGTAAGGAACATCTGATGAGAACCTGTACGAGCACGTATGGGTTCTACATTTTGTGATGCCGAACTGCAACTTGGGGACGAGGGATGTCGGGTGGCAGGAGATGACGGTGACGAAGTGGTGTAGTAGCGTCATTCTGGCTATCTTGGGAGTAGGGTGGTGATGGCTATCTCTAGCGTTGCCTAACTAACTCTCAGGGGGAAACCGACTCTCTATGGGTGTAGCTCGCACGGAACCACCTCCGAGGAAGCTAGAGGGAAGCGGCGTCACGGTGGCCGCCAGCCCACGGTAGGGAGGGGAAGTAACCCCCCCCCCCCTCAAACGCCCTCCCTCACACGCCCAGCTCCACCCACACCCCTCCAGCCGTACGCCCACACGCACTCTCGAAACCCAACTCTAACCTAACATACCCAATCCTGTCTTTAATCCCATGAAGGCGACGGTGTGACCCAAGGGTCGACACACACACACACACACACACACACACACACACACACACGCAGAACAGTAGGAGGCACAACACAGGGGCTAATCCAGTGCGGCGGTGTGCGTGTTTTTGCTACAATAAGGTCGGAAGGGTTGTGGCTGTGGAAGGTAATGGTGGAGGACATCCCCTGACGGACACTCCATCCCTTCCCACCTGACACCCCAGTACCCCCAGCAGACAACCCCATGACACCCTCTCTCTCCCTAGTGCACACCCCAGCAGACGCTCCTCTCTCTCTCTCTCTCTCTCTCTCTCTCTCTCTCTCTCTCTCTCTCTCTCTCTCTCTCTCTCTCTCTCTCTCTCTCTCTCCCCAGCCAACACTCCAGAACCTCTAGTAAACACCCTCTACACCCTCTCCCTCCCTAGTCTACACACCCCAGCAGACACTCCTCCCTCCCCCAGCTGACATTCCAGTACCCCAGGTGCTTCTGGTAGAGTCTCATGACGATGGGAGGTGAACATGACGCAGGGACGACGGGGGGGAAGGAAGTCACTATCGTGGCGCATGAAAGTGAAGTGACACGGAAGGTGAGCAAGCAACACAGTATTCCTCGTCACGCCAGCCACACACACACACTTTCGCTAGTGGCATGCGTGACAACAACACTGCCCTCCCCCCGCGGTGTGGTGTCACGCACTATACCCGGCATGTCACATGGTATACTCAGCATGTTATGTGCAATACCTGGCAGGAGTGTCACATGCTATACACCTGACATGTCACGCGCGCTCTACCTGGCATGCGTCACAACCGCTCATAACGGTCACATTGAAGTCACCACTTCTCCATCGTGACTGTTGCATCACTGTGACGCTGACATCCATCTGTTAGGTTCCCCTCCTGTGACGTTATAGCCTTCCAACTGTACCTGAAATGCTTTGTCTACCTAGACAACAAATATTCCGAAACTAAAACTGAAAAAAAACTAACTGTACATTGAAGATAGTATGTTGTGACGGCGTGTATATATATATATATATATATATATATATATATATATATATATATATATATATATATATATATATCAGAAATGATCGTTTGGCGGGAGATAGTATCGTACGTGCCTGTATTCAGGGTAAAAGTTTGATGCATTGAGGTGTATGATGTACGATAATGGACTGAGACGACAGACACGACGCTGGGTGTTCACGACGACGTTGCTGACGACGACAACGACAACACTAGTTGATCTACTTCAGTCCCCAAAGTATGACAACCTACCGGAGGTGTCAGTCTCACTGTCGGGCATGTTGGAGGGAGCAGGCAGGCCTGTCTCGTCTGACTGTTTGGAGCGGAACGTGGCACAGTTTGAGGTACTTGGGAACGGATGGCTTCAGGTACCTAGTAAAGCTGGCTGGTAGTTAGTTCTAACTGGTGGTGTTGGTGGTGGGTTGTTCCCCTGCGTGTATGTTGGGGTTGGTAGTTCTTCTACCGGATGTATAATGTTGTCCCTCGTTCCACCAGTTACAGAGTAATGCCAGGAATTCTAGTTCTTTCTTTATACTGGATGGAGACACAGATGAGAGGTTGGACAGGGAAGGTGTGGTGGAGACACAGAAGATAGTGGTAGAGTGTAAAGACGTCTGCTCCACTGATGGAGTTGGCGATTCGCCCCCCCTCAAACCAATCCTATGACCTCAAGAACCACTACCAAAAATCTTAGGTTCTGTCACAACAGATTACACAAGTCATTACCCACCATCTCCATCCCATGGTGGAGGTGGCGGTCTTGAACTCTGAGAGGGAGTCACAGTGTTTCCCACGTAACACAGTTGTCACGTCTACATAAACCATGATCATTTGCTGGAATTCTTCACCAGTTCTTTTAACACCATACGCCTGACGTTACAGAATATATATATATATATATATATATATATATATATATATATATATATATATATATATATATATATATATATATATATATATTTATCTATTTATATTGAAAGATGTTTGAAATATAAATTCTTCACTGAAAAGAAGAACTACAGGTGTTCCTCAAGGTTGCGTTCTGTGGTAATGTCTTTTTACACACTAGAGACATCCGCAACCCTCAGGAACACCAGCTGCTTATCATGTTACGCTGATGACACGGTCATCTTGGTCTCGGGAAAAATAAAGAACTATTCTTTTTTTTCTTATGTAAAAGTCTGTCATTTTGTCGAAATGATTAGGAAATAATAGTTGGACTCCAGAGTTGTTGTAGGTAACACCACCAATCCTGTGTGAGGTTTTATCTCTATGATTGTGGTTGTGGTTATATGGGGTTGTGCGGACGATGGTCACTGTGAGGTAGGCTGGGCGAGGGGTGAGGCGGTGTCCCTACTGGTGACACAGTAACGGTGATGGAAACACCTGGTGGTGATGGTGGGGAGGATTGGTGGTGGTTGTGGTGGTGGTCAGGTGGCGTTTAGGTGAGGAGGTAGGAGTGTTTTTGGTGGAGGAGTAGGATATGGTGGATCTTATGGTCGTGGTTATGATGGTGATGGAGGAAAACTTTGGTGGCGTTCGTGATGGTGAAGCTGTTGATGACATTAATGGTGTCGATGGAGTGAGTGTTGATGGTGGTCCCTGTGGTGAGGGGGTGATGCGTGCGGCGACAGGTGGAGGGAGTGCCAGAGGTGGGGTCATACACTCAGCTGGCTGGGGAACTCATCAGGCAGGGAGGCTGGGAAGAGCTGAGTCAACTTCGTTGGAAAATGATCCGAGGTAAAGCAAACATAATTCACTTTAGCTCTTGGGGAGAGGATGACTGAGCGAGTCACTCATCAGTCCGGTGGCCAGTCGGTGGTCACATCTGAGTCCTACACAGTAGTGAGTGACTGTGAGTCACTACCCCAAAAGCCCGAAAGAAGACTTAGTCAACGAGTTACTACGCGTCGCGAGGAGAGAGAGAGAGAGAGAGAGAGAGAGAGAGAGAGAGAGAGAGAGAGAGAGAGAGAGAGAGAGAGAGAGAGAGAGAGTTATATGCGGGAGCTTCAAGAGTCGCTCAACACCTGCCGTAAAAAAAAAGATGAAGGGGTTTCTCACGACCTTCACGTGGGTGGGGATAGATATGGTTCCTGAACTGACTCACGTGGCACAAGACGTGGTGGGTGTTGTCCCCAGGGACACCATCCTCCTGTCACCGTAATTCAGGTGCAGTGGTTCGAATCCCTTCACGAACCAACACGCCCGACCTTAAGAGTTAGTGCTCTGTGGTTTGTAGGGGAGGTAATCATAAGTGAAGTGTGAGCAGGGAGACAAGGGCAAATGCCTGCACCTAGCTTGGATGAGATCATGTGGCAAGGACATGGCAGGTTACACTGTCACGTCAGGACACGGAAGTGTGCGGCCAGGACATGCGAGAGCGTGTTTCCAGGACAAACTAAGTGGCCAGGATATGCATGGGTGCGTGGCCAGAACACATGTGAGTACGTGATCAGGAAATGTGCGGATACGCAGAGAACCAGGTTAGACGATGACCCGAGGTCAAGCCAGGGAAGGGGCACGGTGCCGGGACTGGCGAGGGCACGAGGCCAGGTCAGGGAGAGACACACAACCAATCCATCAGAGGACAGAAGGTCATGGGGCCACACGAGGAGGGTTGGGGGGGGGGTGTAGGTGACCAGCCCTATAATGACAGCCAATCAGTTGCTAGGTGAAGGTCCACGACCCAGTAATGAGGCCCTGTTGACCTTACCTCTCCCCACCCAACCCCCTCAGCCTCACCCTCCATTTCCCTCCTCCTCCCCCACTAGTACTGGATCACCCCTCTATGGTTCACATGTAGTGCTACCTTCACTACCAGTACACACAATCGTCCTCAGATCACCAGTACTAACATCTTTCTTAGTAATATCTATTCAAACAACAGTAATAGAACTCTGAAATAAACTACCATCATATAAAGTCCAAGTGAACACTGTCAGTACATTTAAATCATAACTAAACAAATACTTTGATGCTAATTACATGACTTGGTCAGTTTTTCAGTATGAGTATGTACGTCTTTCGTTTCTCTTTCGTTTTTCTTAACATATTAGCGTTTCAAATCCCTCTTCCACAGAGTATCCATAGGTTGAAAATGACCAGAATGGATCTTCCATTAATCCTTCCCTATAGAATTTACACGTCAATATATTTTGTACATTACATGGCGCTCCTTCACAGCCCCTTTTTCTCTCGTGAGTGGTGGGTGTGGGCTGAGCCTCTTGTTTAGTCTGAAACACTAATACTATTACTGTCCTCCAGTCGAAAAATTGTTCATGGACCATTATTTCTTCTGTCGCCTGTCCGTCTCATATACCGAATTAGCTCATCCGTCGTTAGTGCTATAATTACCATCATTCCCCTCGTTCATCAGCCATTCCTCACTAGCACCATGTCCAGATACATCCTTCGTGAAACCTTATTCATTCGAATCTTTAAGAATTCTATCCCAGTCTGTAAGAATTTTAAGATTCTGATGCAGCTGTATTTTGTAATTAGCTAAGGACGCCTCTTCAAGGTGCTCCTGTACCTCTGAGGATGCGCTACTTCCAGTAGCAAGGAAATGATGAATTCCCTCGGAGTGCGAATTTTGACGAGACTGTTCTCCCGATGATACAGCCTCGGTAAAGGTGTCTTTTCACTCACGGTGTAACCTCATGCTGGTAGAGTCCTGTAGATAAAGTTAACCTTAAAGTTCGATATCAGCTGACGGGTTTATGGGAAGTTTAGTTAGGACGACTTACTACAATTGATTGACCGCCATAAGGTCAAAGTAAAAGGTAACAATTAAGAATCCGATCACCAATATTTATATTTTCGTTTTAGCCTCCAAGTTTGATGTAAAATCTTAATCTTATTCACCGGTAAAGGCGCTCCTGAAAACTCTCGGGTGCTCCTGGTTATTACTACCATACCGCCGTGAAGCGTGAACCTTTGTTCTCGGAAACCATCACCCATTGCAGCCTAGTTTTCCGGTATTCCTCCTCTCTCGCGCTCTTCTGTCGATTTCGTAATTTTTCAGAGTCCAATCTGTATTGCTAGGAATATGACTTAAGAACTGGCTTGACATGTTCCGTGTTTAAGGGTTCAAAGGATCAGACAACAACAGTTTGTCCGCAGCCTAACCTCCCGCGAATACTAAGTTAAGCAGTCTTGTAAAACGCGTCCCCTGGCGTCACAGGCGTCGAATTAAGCGTCCTTGGTGCTTCTTCATATTCTTTAATGGCAGAGCATTTAGCCAGGTGTATTTCCTGTGGATGCCGCAGCAATGATTTGTCATAGCCTAGTTCAAGGTAGCGCAGCTGCGAAAAAACATGAACTTGATGGTGTGAGTAGGTATAACTCATTAGGTACAACGGTGAACAGGTGCATTTCCTAGTGGTGTAGCAGTGACCAAGTATAGTTAGCGGTAATGCAGGAGCCTCGGTACAGTTCCCGGTAGTAGAGGAACATGGCACAGCCTGGGAAGAGCAACGGAGTGGACCAGTAGGTGCAGGGAGGGAGGGAGGGCGTCACCGTTGGGCAGGTACTGGCTCGTGACCGTTGGTGATGGAGGTGGTTACCTTCGCAGCACCTGCCACAGCGACTCCTGTCGGAACTGCCAAGGACTCGCGGAGGGAAAGCTTCTTAACTCGTGAGGGTAACTCCCCTGCTGACGATATTCACCAGAGTAGAAAAAGTATTACAATATAATAGAATGTCTCTGTATCTGACAACTGTAAAATCAAGGCGTTGCCTTATCTAAGAAGCACAAGAAGGGCCTGAAATTATGAAGGAAGAACGTCAAACGTTAAAAATACAGATAGTGCTGAAATTGCAACAGAGCATGGTGTGAAAAAATGGTAATGGTAAAACTGATATGAAATAACATAACGTAAAACTTTGACAAATAACAATTTGGTATTAATATAGTATGCGATACTCCAACGTTAAACGAAAATAGATATATATAATTTGGCATTAGTAAATATTTTGGTAAAAGTAAAGATGCAGTTGACAAAAACTGTCACCGATAAGATAATGGCAAATAATTTTGTATATTTGGAACAATATATCGTCATTTGGTCATCCATTTGAACCCGTATTATTCCGAAGTTGCTGCATCACGCCATCCCCCAGCGCCATTATATTACCACACCGAGCACTTCCTCCTGCCATTATTGGTCTTTTTTCATGATGCTTATGTCATTGACTCTCGCACGGTGCATAAGTGTTTTACTGTGTAAGAAATATGTCCAGATCTTAATTTCGAGCAATGTATTACTTGCGAACGTAGGTTTTAGGCCCCGCCTGAGCTGTCGACATTCGGGTAGTAGTACACGCCTGGTCCCTCCGTCTCCGGGGTTGGTTCAGCGAGTTTTGTTGACTACTTCGACCTGGCGCGTCTCAGGACTTTCGTCCGCAACTGAACAAAATTCACTGCGTAACTTTACCGAGTGAGGCTGGACCTGAGGGTTCAGTGAGGATGACGTGTGAGGGTAGTACCAGGGGAAGGTACGAGCCTCCGCCGGTAGCAGTAGCAGGAGGAGGGTGGCGCTTCACGGATGTGTAAACAAATCGCTGACCGGTTTTCTCTTACTTCAACGGTCTGGTCGTTCCTCCCATCTATTTCCAATTCTGATTGTTTCCGCTTTCCCTCACTGTCACCTTCAGTCTCTCTCTCTCTCTCTCTCTCTCTCTCTCTCTCTCTCTCTCTCTCTCTCTCTCTCTCTCTCTCTCTCTCTCTCTCTCTCTCTCTCTCTCTCTCTCTCTCTCTCTCGATTGTTTCCGCTTTCCCTCACTGTCACCTTCAGTCTCTCTCTCTCTCTCTCTCTCTCTCTCTCTCTCTCTCTCTCTCTCTCTCTCTCTCTCTCTCTCTCTGAGAGAGAGGGGTGGGGGATGTGATGGTCACAGAGGATATGAAGACAAAAGTGTGTGTGTTTGTGTGTGTGTGCTGGGGGAAGGGAGGCTCCACGTCACATATTGTAGGGGGAAGCCCCCAGCCGGCCTGGTCCCAGTCCTGTCTCATTGTTCTTTCGTACATAACCTGCACCAGCTCTATCACACCGGCACCAGCTCTATAACACCCCCGTACCAGCTCTATAATACCCCCGTACCAGCTCTATAACACCCGTACCAGCACTGTAACACCCGTACCAGCTGTATAACACCTGCACCAACTCTGTAAACAGTTAACATCATAAGTAAAAGCAATGTGAAACTCACCTCACACTTGCTCGCCAGGAGGCTACTGTCTCGACACCAGGATCACACGTAGGGACACAGTGGTAGTCAGTAACGTAGTACCAACACTTGTATACTCAGTTCGATTATTATTTCGGGATTTATTTGACTGAAACACTTGGAATTTTCGCTATTTTTACTGTGACGAAATTTAATTTTCTCAAGTACATGTCCGGAGAATATATATATATATATATATATATATATATATATATATATATATATATATATATATATATATATATATATACTTTCATTTCGTCTCTTTTTTTCGGACGTCTCGTAATTGTTTGGTTAGGCGTGGAAGGTGACTGTCGCGTTGATAACATCCCGGGAACATCATCATGACATCCCACCAGCAGGACCAAGGAACAAGACATCAGTGGAAAAAAAAAACGAGTGAAAGTATATTTTCTCCGGAAATTTACTTGACGAAAAGTCAAAGGAGTCAAAAGTATTCTAAGTTCTTTAGTAGAAGTGAATTCCGAAATAAACTTGTCGTGTTTTACCCTGAACGAAGTAAACCCCTAAAGTGATATAGTTTACGTGGAGTTCTGAGCACGCGGGGGCGGGGTGCCGGGGTGCCGACACGGGGACAATAACCCGCTCCAACAATAATAGGACGTTTACTGTATTCTGTCATGTGTGCCGTGATCACCTTCCCCACACCCCCTATCATGATCATCGCCCCGCCAACATGCCATGATCATCGTCTCGCCACAACTCCAATGTCGCCCCGCCAACCCACATATACACGATCGTCGCCCCGTCATGATCGTTTGGCTGGGTGATCATGATCCTTCATGATCACCCAGCCAAACAATCCCCCCTCATGATCGCACATCCAACCATCCCGCCATGATTACCTCGTCACCCAACCAGTCACGATCGCCTCGCTAACCAACCCGTTGTGATCCACGCAGCCAACCAATCAATCATGATCGCCACGTCAACCAACCAGTCACGATCGCCTCACTAACCAACCCGTTGTGATCCACCCAACCAACCAATCAATCATGATCGCCCCGTCAACCAACACGTCGTGATCGCCCCGCTAACCAACACGTCATGATCACCCCGCCAACCGGTCGGACGCGTCATCGCGTTCTGGTTATTATAATGCAAAGAACTACGCGATGAAATTTTCCACGAAATCGTATCACAATTGTGAGGATAGTTACGCTCTTTAACTACCTGTCAACGAAAGATAGTAACCAACATGACGGTTATCTGCCAGCATTGAGATTAAACCTGTCTGTCTTAGGGAAAAAAAGAAAAAACTTGTTTCTCATTAGGTAAAGTATAATTTTAGCGTTGTTTTCTTGAAAGAAATTATCAGCTTCTGCGCACGGCCTAAATCCTATAGCTTGGATAACTTTGTGTACACTAAAGTTTTAACTACACTAAGCGGTCATCTTTACAACACCCCTGTCTTCACTAAGCTAGGTTCACTGTACTCCGCTTCACTGCAACCTTATCTTCACAGTACCCTTATCTGTGACAGCTTAGGTTAAGTCCAGCATGCCTTGAAACTCATCTTTACATCTTCACATATTTGCTAAGGACTAAGGTAGGAAATTTTTCAATAGACACAGAAACCATTTATTATAATGAATTATTATTATTATTATTATTATTATTATTATTATTATTATTATTATTATTAAATTTGATTGTTTACTTAGTTTTACCTGCGTAGCCTACCTCAAACATACGTCATTATTATTGTTATTATTTTGATATGATTTATCTTATTCATTTACTTATTTTTGAATCTTGTCTGCCAAGTGTTATGCTTGGATCACCTAGCCTCATGACGTTTCCATAAGTGTGCGTCCATCCTTTCGCATCCCCTACACACATACACATACGCACACACCTTTAATAAATTAATGAATAAAAAAGTACAATAAACGCACAGGCTGCATCTGAATCATGCCGTCCATCCCCGCCCCCCGAGTGAAGTACGACATTTTTCAACAAAGCCAGGGGTCCGGACGCCGGCCGATGCCAGCTATCGCACTTCCGGCCGTACGACGAAATCTGTGACTCCATCTTTTGACCTTTTTTTTTTTCTTTTTAAGCCACAGTCACAGGCCCTGCCTTACGCTGCATGCAAGACGTATAGCAACAACTCCATCAGGATATGAATCACCATCCTAAATTGAGCTTCTAAGTGGGACTGCCCGACTGATAATAATCCCGGCTTACGTCTGGTCAACGTCTCGCACAGACCCGAGGGAACTCCCATCATTTGCCCCGCTGTTCCGAAAGCTGATGGCAGTATGGCGCGTGGGATATGAGGAGCGATCGAGATGCAGAGGAGCATCTTTCATGTAGCGGCAGCCATGCATGATAGGTTGGTGCCAGAGCCCACAGCCACGAGAGACAGCCGCCTGCCTGCGTCTTGTGACGTGCGCACCAACACGTGCACTTAGGCACGTTGACGCCGTACATCACGCCACCACCACCACGGAACGAGGAGGGACCTGGCGGGACGTGCAGCGGGCCACCGCGGACCAAGAGGACCTGGTGAAGTCCGGTACCTGCGTCGCTCTGTATTTAAACAAATGTCCTTAAGTCGGTTGTCCTTCCACAACCCACAGCTGTATGACCCATAACGACATATAACGAAAACAACAAAGAGTAAATGAAACTTGCCTCTGTCATTGACATGACTGCTCGTTCTATTTTTCCCCCCCGCGTGACACCTGTCATTCTCCAGCACACTGATCTGTTGTTGTCAGGGCTGGAACCTTCAAACGCAACAATCAACGCACACACATCTGAGTGGATCTGCGTGTTCTGCGTATATACGCTGAAAATATGCATACTTTTACGGCTGGGATATACACTGAAGGTATATGAATGATTTTACGGCTGGGATATACACTGAAGATATGCACGATTTTACAAGCGCTACGGCTGGCGTTCCCCTGGTGACTTGCACTGGGCACTCCAGCCAGACAGTAGCAGCACCGAGGGTGGTGCGTCATGTGGTAAGAGCGAGAGCCACGTCTGGTGCGGTAGGAACGCCCCGCCAGGTCGTCTCGCCTCAACATCAAAGGGCATTGCCAGCGGCCCTGATAAAGTCCGACGTCATTTGGCAAAGTACTGAGCACCACCATTACCCGGGAGGTAGGGAGGTACACACGTGGGTAACCACGCGCTATTTACCTCTTAAACAATCGAACAAAACAGCCGCGTTGGCTATGAGCCGCCGGCCGCGTCCGGGGCTCGAACCCCGGTTCGTTTGATTGGTAGGTCGCAACGCTAACCGCCACACCATAATCCGTGACTGTATGTATGTGTGTAGGTGTGTGTATGTCAGGATACCTCATGCTTCATACTTGAGCTGGGACCTGTAAAGGAATTTTCGTGGTGTAATTGTAAGCGTCGCTGACCCGATTCGAACACTTCAAGGGGGTCCTTCCTGTCCCTGCTTCTGAGTGTAGCGCAGCCTTGAAACTCCATGAGCCCCCTGGATAAGAGGTGCCAAGTTTATAATCCCATGATCCCTTTTTGAACGGAGTCCTAGATTTATGTATACAACTGTCAGTGGTATGTCGATAACATTGGGGAAAAAATATATATATATATATATCATCAAATTTCATCAGAATCCAAACTGATCAAATGAATAAGCTGAGTATAATGTACGCGAGTATACATGATGTGAGTCATTCTACGAGCGTGAGGTGAGGATGTATGGGATGAGTCACCTCATTCACCAACGCCAGCGCGAGTACAACGAAGCTAGAGAACGGAAGCGACAGTTACTCTCAATAAGAGTAACACTGAATCGAAACACCTGATCGGAACCTATCGATGCCACGAACTTGTTCATCTGTTAAGAGACGCCTGGCTATGCATTAAGTACGGACAGACGCCCGTGCCGTACTTAACGTAAGTAAATGCCCGTGGCGGACTTAACCCACGTGCGGACAAGGGTAACACTGTATCCCGCCACATAGAGGACGTGGGATCTCCACGGTGTACTAAATGAGACAGTGTATTCCGTGTGCATCCGTCCGTTCCGTTCCCGGGAGGACCAGACGGACGTGACGTCACACGAGTAAACCCTGGTTATTCACGGCCCGCGGCCCCACCCCTCAACCCCGCCCCAACCCACGTCCAATCCTCACAACGACACCGCTGACGTCACACCGCCCGCAGGGCCACCCAGGAGTGAAGTCATGCCCAACAGAGCAGCCCATAGTGACGTCAGCTCTACAAGGTAGCCCGGTGTGACCGATTTCAAGTCAGCCCTACATGGAGAGCTGTGGTGATGTCACCCCCACGGGACAGTTCTGAGTGACATCTCATGGGGTAACCCTGAGTGATGTGACCCATTAAGGCAGCCTAGGATGATGTCACTTACAGAGTACACCTGAGTGATGCTATCTTAACATCCTGAGATCACGTCACTTCCCCAAGTAGCCTGGAGTGATGTCACCCTAAAGTAACTATGACTGACGTCACTGAATAGGCGTCACCATAGAGTATGCTGTAGGGACATCATTCCACTCAAAATCAGTCCGAAGTGACTCATTTACTGTGAGGAGCAGCCCTGATTGACTTCACCAAGGGATTCGGAAGCATGCGTTCCTCCCCATACTGGCCAGTGATGTCACCCCATACAGCAGCCCGGAACATCAACCGCTCAAAGCAGCACGACGTGACGTCAACCTCAAAAGCAACCTGGAATGACGTCATTTGCATATAAGGGCCCATTGACATCATCCCTACCATCCTCATCATTGTCATTATTCTAAGATGCCGAGTGACATCACTCTAACAAAGCAGTACCTGAGTGACCCCTCCCCTAACAGAGCAGCACCCGAGTAACCTCATCCTAACAAAGCAGTGCCTGCGGTATCAGCCTATAAAGCGAATTTAAAATATGCTTTTTTGTAGAAATCCCTCCCTCAACCACGGCAGCCGGCAGTTGCTGCTTCTTCCCTCCCTTCACACACACACACACACACACACACACACACACCTTAAGCCGGGAGGGGGTGCTACTTCCTCTCGCTTCGCCGTGCGCAAATTCCGCTACTGGGGGTAAGACGCAGAGGGAGGTAATAAGGCAAGCAGTGGAATGGTCCAGAAATGCTTAAGAGAGAACCTGTAGGAAGATTTTGCGAAGATGCTGGGCTAGCTCGTAGCGCTCACCGCATATCTTGCATGTCTTGCATAGTAGCTAATATTATTTTCAACAACTGCCACATTACAGCTGGAGCTGTCCTCAAAACATCTATCGAGTTTTACAGAGACAAAGAGAGGGGGTTGGTCTTACTATATGGAATTTAAGGAACTGGAAAGGGAAAAGTTTTTTACAGTGAATGCTAGCATCATTTCCGGTAGTTAATTGGAAATTTTCCATGGTTATCAAGAAGCTCGGCAGGTCTGGCTGGCATTGCCACTCACTATGTCAAGATCTCCCAAGAATGGCAGGTGTCTCACTATGAGGGTATCCCGCCATGACCTACATTCTTCCTACATACTATTAAAATCAAGATACAGTACTTAGTATTCCCTCAAGACATAAATATCCATTAATGAACTGTGAAAAAGACGTACAAATCTTCAGCGTTCTTTTACGTAGTTCTTGATCAGGTCAAAGCATAACACTACAGGGAAAAGGTGGCGAAAAAATAGCATAAGAAAGGAAATACCAGAAGTTAAGTCGGGGACGGCACATTATGACTCCACTTTTGGCAGCAGTAAGCGGTATGCCATTCACAAGTTGAGACCCGAGCCAGACACTCCAGGTTGTCGTGCATTTGGCAGCGTCGTTGGCGGTGGGCGGAGCCTATTACGATTGGCTGACGAATCAGAACGTTTGGGGCGCGCCCTCCCCACCTCTTCAATATCAAGGAATATATTTTAAGATCACTTTTTTATATTTAGTAATATATGTATATCATATATATTACAATTATGACTGAATGAGCATTTAACAGTCGAGATATACTAAACCTACTAATTAGCATGCATCACATATATATATATATATATATATATATATATATATATATATATATATATATATATATATATATATATATAAAGGTTTTGATGGCTTATAAGATACGGTTTCTGGCCCACTGATCAGGTGACACGCGGTACAACGCACATAACACACATCCAGACATTAGTCATTCAGGTTGCATACATGAATGAATATCACTTTCTCACAAAAGAATCGCCATGGAAAGTTTGCTATTGCAGCTTATATGTACCTCATATATATATATATATATATATATATATATATATATATATATATATATATATATATATATATATATGTATATATATGAGGTTACACAACGAGTGAAATCATCTTTGGCGGGGATTTATCACAAAGAGTACAATCTCTTCAAAGAATTTCTCTCTCCAAGGTTGACATTCTCTACTACTGGAAGTAGCAACGTAGCCTTGGGCTGCAAGAGCCTCTGAGGAGAAATCGTGGGTTACCCAATATCTTTTTCTTTTCTATATGACTTATATCTGGTCATCATCTGTGAGATGTTTTGGAGAATCCTATGTTGTAGCCGTGGTATATCTGAAACTTTTGAAGGGGTATGGGTTCGGAGGTCTCATATCTAGGTTTCCCACTTTTGGCTTTCCTCTTTCATTTTATTCCTACACGGTTAACTTCCATTCAGGCTAGTCTGTCTTCGTAATTTTGGTTGATGGATCAACTTCTCTATCATTTTCTACTTTTCCGCTCCATCATCTCTCGCTCGATTTGCGTCTTGGCAAAATTTCTGTAAACTCGGACAGAATATCCGAATTTGAATGAAGCAGCCTGGTAAAGTTTAATACCTGTAAAACCCAGTTTTCTGCCCATCCCCTTCTCTAGAGCCCCTCTCAAGTGTCTCATGTTTTTTGATGGATCCGATTTTAATTTCACTAATCATTACGAAAAACATACTTTGTATTACTGCAATATCTGACTTGGAAACCCCACATTACTTAGATAGCTAAGTGTGGCTCTAAAAACAACTGACAGTTCTGTTCATGTGCCATAAATTCTTTTCTTCTGAACAGTAGTTCCATTTATACAAAGGAATGATCTGTCCTTGTATGGAGACCTGCTCTTACATCTTGTAAGGTTCTAGTGTTACGTATTTACTGGACTTAGTTGAGTCCAAAGTAGTCTTGGACATTAGCTCTCCCTGCCCGACCACGCAGCTCATTTTCTTTTATGTTAACCGAGCCCATAGTTGCCCTACGCTACACTGTTGATTTCCTTTTTCTCTTCTTTATATATCATTGTAGTTTTTGCTCCTGATGCCTGGTTGCTTGTGTGCCCTCGCCAGCAGCTAGACCGCGAAATACTCGGCAAGCCACTGTGTCACATGATTACTGTCTTGTGGTCATTGGTAACTCAAGGATGGGCCGTTGTGATGTCCTTTTCTTTTTCAACACCGGGAAGCTTTAGTACTCTCAACCATCGTCATGTCGTTCCTAACTACTTTGATCTGGCTTTAGTTAAAAGGATGATTTACCACTTCCTCCAAAATTCCCAACCAAATTTTCATCTTATTTCTCCCATTCTCTAGCCCCTTTCATATTCAATTAGCACCCGGTCTTGATATGGACTTCTGTATGTAACGGAGCCTCCAATATATATATATATATATATATATATATATATATATATATATATATATATATATATATATATATATAAACCTTATGTATAAACACGTCCTTGAATTAAGTTTTAGCCCTTGAAATACTGAACAGCCCGTAAGTTCTCGTCATGGCTAATGTGGAGAAAATTCCAATTATCAAACATGCGACGTATGGGGAAAACTAGTTAACTTGAATCATCAAATGGAGATATTCAATAAAACTGTTTGCTCTGAGGGATCCCCTTACTTAGAATGACTATAAATGTACTGCAGAAGCCTAGTACGGTAATATAACTGCACTGCACAGCCTAGTACGGTGATATAACTACACTGCAGCAGCCTAGTACGGTGAACCAATAGCCAACACTTCCGACTTACGGTTGATGCACGAGAGTGCGACCCTTAAACATGACGGTACGACCCTTGAGCATGATGACGATACGATTCGAGCACAACGTTACGACCGATGATTATGAAGGTACGACCTTGATGTATATTAGCATGAACCTAAGGGTCAGGTCAAAGGCCACGCCATCATACACAATAGTTGTAGCGTTCCGTTGAAACAAAGACCACGCCATCATACACAAGGGTGGTACTATATCGTTCAAAGGCCACGCCATCATACATACACAAGGATCGCACTGTTCCGTTCAAAGGCCACGCCATCATACACAAGGGTCGTACCGTTCCGTTCAAACTCCTTAAGTTTAGCCAATCCTGATATCAAACGTGTGAATCTTTTAATGATATTTATCATAAATACTGGGGGTAGGGGGGGGAGGGGGATCTTCAGTATAGCAACTCTCCCTCCAGATGATCAATATTAGTCATCAGTATCTGTGGTGAGACTGGGAACGGATGTAGGCGAGATGTAAGGTATCGTTATGAGGACTCCGACCCCTGGTGGTGATGTTGGCCAGGTCTCGAGCAGTGCTGCAACCATTGGACTTCACCCCTCCCGCCTCACATGTACCTCATAACCCACTGCAGATGTTCAGGATCAGCAGCAGCTGCTCTCCGCATGGAAGATAACCTACTACAAGTGTTCAGGATCAGCAGCGTCAGAACCTCTCAGGATGCAACAGAACCGCTCCGAACTAAGGAAGGAATTCCCCGTACAAGACTGCACCTTGTAGGCAGCAGCAACGAGGGCGCAGGAGGAGCGTTCATGGCACAATGGAAGTTCTTGATAGTCGCAGGAGCATTCCCGCCGCGACAGACTGACCTCAGACACAGCAGAAGCACTCTCCTACAACACAGTGAATGTGTGCACTGCAGCTGTGTAAACGCAACAGAAAACACAACGCAGAGAAAACACTGAACATTTATAAAGAAACCGATAAATGAAAGACACTCTAGCTCTGGCAGAGGTACTCCTGACGCTGCAGAAGCGTTTTAGACTCTGTAACAACATACTTGACCTGGCATGAATACTGTACACACGGCTGTAGCACTGTAGTAGACGCAGCAAAAACTCTCCAGACAGCAGTACGAACAATGTGGATGGAGTAAGTGAAAATTCTGTCAACAGCAAAAGGCATCCTGGCCTTAGGGAGGCAATCTGAATCTCAAGCAAGACTTGAGCACATCCACATTAGCAACAACAGGAGCTTGTCTTGGCTACTGCAGAAGGAGTGTAGCCAGAACAGCAGCCGAGTCTGGCAACAGAAATGCCACTCCCAACACCATAAATATCCGACAGTCACAGAACCCCCCTCCCCCGCCCACCCCTACTGGTCACATGCCTGGTTACTACCAGCCCAGCCCAGTCCCCTGCTCCTCACCTCGTCTAAACTCATGGTCTTCCTTCGGCCCATGGCTCCTCTTCCGATATTCTTTGATGTAGCGTAAGAGATGCCAATCTCTGTTGTGGCTGGGTATTTCTAGAATAATCTTGGCTTTCTTGGCCGTGGTGTGAGTGACCTTGTGTGGTGCAACACCTAATCAGAGAACGACTCCCGCTCTGACGGTTTCAGGGGTATTTTTAGGCCTCCTTTGTGGGAAGATTCGAGTAATACTTTTCTTTTTGTTTTCCCCACACCAGAGTATCGAACTCTTGCGGTACCGCTGATGTATGGGGTTGGCCAGGATCTCTCTCTCTCTCTCTCTCTCTCTCTCTCTCTCTCTCTCTCTCTCTCTCTCTCTCTCTCTCTCTGCCCTGCTTACTTTCACTAGAGTTCACGCACATGGGCTGTAGAATAACTTCCCGTTTATTCTGCTGTCAACGGTTACAGCAACAGCCTTCACAGGAAAACCATCTATCACACTGACTTCACGCTACACTTCTTGGACTTACTTTCCCTTACACACACACACACACACACACACACACAGATATATGAAAAATTATATATATATATATATATATATATATATATATATATATATATATATATATATATATATATATATATTATATATATATACGCCATTTTCCGCGTGAGCGAGGTAGCGTTAAGATAAGACGAGTGAGCCTTAGGGGAAAAAATCCTCACTTGGCCCCATTCTGCGTTTCTTCTTTTGGAAAAGTAAAACAGGAGGGGAAGATTTCAGTTTCCCGTGTTAGCGAGGTAGCGCTATGAACAAACGGAGAAAGGCTGCATCCGCTAACGTCCATTCTCTAGCTGTCATGTGTAATGCACCGAATCGCAGCTCTCTATCCACGACCAGGACCCACAGACCTTTTCATGGTTTATCCCAAACTCTTCACATGCCCTAGCTCAGTCAGTTAACAGTTAAGCACGTCGACCCCTATATAACACATTGTTCCAATTCACTTTATCCCGTGCATGCCTTTCACCCTCCTGTATGTTCAATCCCCGATCGCTCAAAATCTTTTTCACACCATCCTTCCATCTCTAATTTGGTCTACGGTTTTCCTTGTTCTCTCCACTTCTGACATATATCCTCTTTGTCAACTTTTCCTCGCTAATTCTCTCCATATGTCCACGTGTATATATATATATATATATATATATATATATATATATATATATATATATATATATATATATATATATATATATATATATATATATATTTCATACATATTCGCCATTTCCCGCGTTAGCAAGGTATCGTTAAGAACAGAGGACTGAGCCTTAAGAGGGAAAGTTCTCACTTGACCCCCTTCTTTCTTCCTTTTTTTGGAAAAGCAAATACTGGTGGGGAGGATTTCCAGCTCCCGGCTTCCTCCCCTTTTAGTCGTCTCTTACGACACGCAGAAAATACGTGTGTGTGTGTGTGTTACCGCACTCCGCCTGCAAGTGGCTCAGTCCTCTGTACCTAACGCTACCTCGCTACCGCGAGAAATGGCGATATATATATATATATATATATATATATATATATATATATATATATATATATATATATATATATTATAATAGCGCCGCCCCAAGCTAACAAGGAGCTCGGGAAAGATGTCTGAGGCTGGCCCCACCCTCTCCATACCCTCTTGCTTCATGTATCATGTTACTCTGTTCGTTTCGTATATTAAGTTCTGTCTCTGTATTTGGGAATTCCGGTAATTCTTCGTGAATTCTAGTAGAGAACTCATGTAACAGGCTGTTCTATATTTAAACAAGCCACCTTGGTCGATCCACCCACCCACCCAAAGGGTCCCAGCTCCTGGTCTAAAAATCACTCGTGGGAGGTGGGGCAGCGGCCCCTGGAGCCAGAGAGCGGCTCTGGGGGCGGATAAACAGACGAGTTTGCTTGGGGGAAGCCGGCGGCGGCCCGAGCGTCGCCAGACTAGGCTGCCTGAGGCACCAAATAGAAGCTATCTCTGCTGACCTACGTAGGCTACCTAGTGCACCGAGTATATCCTATCTTTTGTGTACTAACCCACCTGGTGCACCAAGTATATCCTATCTTTTGTTTACTAACCCACCTGGTGCACCAACTGGAGCCTATCTTTTCTGTTCTAATCTGGTTGGTGCACAAACAGGATGTAGAATTTGCTGTATGAGGCTGCCTGATGCATAAAATTAGATCTGTCATGCTACATAAGGTTGCTTGACACACCGAATCGAAACTTTCATTTCTTTACTAGCTACCTGATGAACCAAATCGAAAGTACGTTTCCTGACTAGGCTGTCTGATGCACCAAATCGAAACTACTTCTCGACCAGGCTGCTATGATGCATCAAACCGAAACTATAATTTCTAGGCTTCCTGAAGCACCATATCGACACTATCATTCATTAAGTAGCTGCATGATGCACCAAGTCGAAAGTAAGATTCCAAACAGGCTGCCTGATACACCAGATCGAACGTTTCACGCAGACTACTGGCTATTATACCATACGAAATCAACCGTTGCTTGCACACGCTGCCTGGTGCGTCAGACAAGAATCTCATTGCTTAACTCTGCTGCCTGTGCTGCCTGAGTGTACCAAATCAAACCTATCGTTGAATAATACGCTGCACTAAATTTACCACTGCTGTTCATACTGACGTTTCACCTTTTCACCTTCAGTGCTAGCTTGGCACTTATCGCTTGGCTCTTTCAGTTTACTATTTTCTGAAGTTCCTTCTTGCCTGAAGTGTTGGGGGTCGTTTGGATACATGACACAAGCCGTCTCGTATAACAGAGTCCGGGGACGGTACGAAGTTATCCTCAGGTTACTCCAACATAAACCCCTTTTACACTTAGAAATTCGTGGATACAAAATTTTTGTCTTTTTTTCAGCGAATCACCCATCAGCGATATCTTTAGAAATCTATTTAAGAAAAGGGCATTTTAGTAGGTTGCCTTTTGATTTTTCTTTGAATTTCTTAAAGCAGTTAGCTTGCTGGTACTTAATGGTCCCCCAGTTCCAACCTTTAACCCTCTTCCTAGTGAGGTGGCAACGTGGCCTCCTACACAGTAGTGTGTCACTATTCACTCTTGCCAAGAGATTATTACGAAACTCATGGAAGAATCTATATGAGGAACTGTGAAGAAATGCGATTGCTCTGAACTGTCATCTAACTCATTTTGTTAAAAAAAAAAAACGATTCTTATATACAAAGTAACCCATTTAGAACGGTTGTTAGACCCATATGAACGCAACCTTTGGGTATGACGGCCTGGTCTTTGACCATAACGTTTTGCTCAAGTGTTTAACAATACAGCACACAGTGCACGGAAGGTAGACTTGGCTTTCAGCTTCTAACTCACAGCTATGCAGAACGGTGTCACGTCCCTTTGCCCTGGAGCACCCTGGAGTGAAGAATCTTCACACACACACACACACCAGTACTGTCGCCACAACCCAGCAGCCTTCCTATATATATATATATATATATATATATATATATATATATATATATCTTTTTCTTTCTTTCATACTATTCGCCATTTCCCGCATTAGCGAGGTAGCGTTAAGAACAGAGGACTGGGCCTTTGAGGGATTATCCTCACTTGGCCCCCTTCTCTGTTCCTTCTTTTGGAAAATTAAAAAAAAAAAAAAAAAAAAATGAGAGGGGAGGATTTCCAGCCACCCACTCCCTTCCCTTTTAGTCGCCTTCTACGACACGCAGGGAATACGTGGGAAGTATTCTTTCTCCCCTATCCCCAGGGATAATATATATATATATATATATATATATATATATATATATATATATATATATATATATATATATATATATAAATCTGCTGAACGACTGGAAACACTTTTAGCAGTGTCAGCAAAGTATAATACACGTAAACAATATTTTCCCTTGCGATCTTGCATACTCCACAGTATTAACAGTTTAACACAAAGTTGAAGGAACCATTCTCTGATACCCCACATCCTAGCCATTGTGTTACCGTGGCGATGCCGGAGAGTTAGGTTTACAGAACATCCGTTATCCAAAAGACATTAGTGATTCGTCGATTCATTTATATTTAAAGACTTCGTTGAATTTGATGGCTTCATGGTTTGTAATCTGGATTCCATTGAACAGCGGTAACTGTAAAGTAATTCCTGTATTATTAAGACTTTTTTTTGTATACATAATCTAGATGTGAGAGAGCGATCGACTAACACCATACCGCTATCCCAAACTGGTCAAATGCATTTTTATCGACTTTTTGAACCCTTTCTCTCAAAATGTTCCTATACACTCTTTTCGCTCAGAGCGTAGAGTCCCGACCACTCAGGGGGGTCCCAGTGTTCGACCGTTATATAATAAGCCTTCAGCTAAGGGTCCCTAAAGGGCTAAGGAATGCCCTGCAAAGAGATCATATATAGCCACAGCAGAACCACCATATTTCCACATACTTTTGGTATCTGTAAACACTTACTGAGATCATCTTTTGCGTTCACCCCTGGTGCATGACGATACGACCCTTCGGCATAATGATACGATGCGTGGGTGTGGTCTGGCTTGTGATCTGATCCATAAGTGTCAGGTCAAAGGCCATGCCATCGTATTCAAGAGGTCGTAACGTCATGCTCAAGGGTTGTTAATCTGACATGTACGACCAACCAGAACAAAAGCGTTGTGTTTCATGATCAGTTTGATGAGCGTAGATGTCATCGTGCTCTATACATAACCGAACATTTGGTTCGCTCGCTCAGGGCAGGATCCAAGGGAACAGTCATCAGTGTTCCTTGTTGCTTGACCACAAAGTCATATAACGTGCAACGTGCAAGCGTTGCCACTATCGCTTGAAAATAATACTCCAGAGATGGTACGAAATAAAGTATACTTTCAGCGGTATGTAGTGCATGACTACATGAAATGACGCAGCTAGTGTTATGTAAGACCTCTGGTTTTCCCGATAGAAACCCAGACTCTCTCTCTCTCTCTCTCTCTCTCTCTCTCTCTCTCTCTCTCTCTCTCTCTCTATATATATATATATATATATATATATATATATATATATATATATATATATATATCGTGTATGTGTTTGAGGGAAAATAACAATAACTTAGTGCAGGATAAATTCTTACAACTGCATTGTTGATTATAAGATGAAATTCTTGTACAATGAAAGTTTGCTTCGCGTAAATTTCGTTTCGTCTACCTTGAACTTCACATGAAACGCAGCATAGGTTGCAGATGACTAACCCTGCCGATTCTACTGGGCTAATTCAAGCTACACCTTGCCCAGCAGGGAGGGGGAAGCATGGAGGGCTGGGAGTAGTGTTGTCATGGATACCCCAGAACAAGGGGCCCCTCTTGAGTCATCGCGAAGCCAGTCATAGCTAACCATTCAACTCAAGCAGGAGTGGGAACAAGCTTCGCACACACACTCATTAATTCCTTATAATTAGATCTTACGGCTAGAAAATGTAGCATGGTTTTCGGTTTGTTCTCGCCTCGCACGTTTTCCCTGTCTTTCTCTTTCCCAAGACCGTTATTAGTGTATTCGTAAATACTTGTGTTGATATAAAGACAGGTATTAGAGTATTCATAAATACTTGTGTTAATATACAGTAGCATTGCCTAACGATCTATCCCTTCTACTTACAAATTACCCTAATTAGTAAAAAATAGAGCATAGTTTCTGGAATAAAGAGAATGCTGCAAAAATAAATAACGAAGTCTCATTTGTCTCCACCTTTTGTTAACTATTAACCTATATTCTTTTCCTGTCCCTAGTCCGCCTCTAAGATTGTTCTGCAAACCTTCAGTCGAGGAACAAGATGGTTAACTTAAGAACTTGCAGCCAGAAAATGTATCCATTTCATGCAACTACAGAGATGCGGTCTAACCATACGTACTGACTTAATGAAACCTGTTTTTTCAAAACTTTCCACCATCTAAGCAGGAGTTATTTAGTTTTATGAAACTGCTGTAGTTTCTATTTCACAAATATCCGATCCCAGTAACTGTAAGTTTTACAAGAACAGATATAGGTTGATAAGTGAATGTACATGTCAAACTAAACAGCTATTTTAAATTTTATTTTACCTAAACTGATTTTTAAAATCTTTTTTAAGAATGAAATTTTCTTAGACCGGGTTTTTAATATACACTCGCATGACTTGGGATTATAATTTTTTAAAACCCCGACTTCATCTACCAAGCAGCTTCTTGCTTAGCAGATTACTCAATGCGGGTTCCTACACAATAAGTCACTAATCATCAGGTTCATGACCTTCCTTCAACATCAGTTTCATTACTTCTATTCCCCTGATCGATCGGTCTCTGTCATTATCTTATGATTGATATGTAGTTTTTCCCCAATGACGTACCACCCATCCTGACATGCTCTTGGTCTCACTAATCAGAGAGAATTGACCAGCAACTCACAACCTATCATCTAATGCCCTAATGACCACTCCCTTATTTTTCTAAAGAATATGATTGAATAAAAAGAATCTAAAAATCGGGTCATTAGCCAAAGTTTGATTCCACGTGTCTATGAAGGTATTTTTTCCACTAACACAACCTTTATATATTCTTTCTCTTCCATACAGCAGTGTATAACTCCCAGTCCATGCATAAAGCTACCTTTTACATTAAACATATATTTCCATAAGTGCATCAACCTGAAACTCGCTTTAACCAAACTATCATCCTCAGGATACAATATCACCAAACAAGATACCATTCAGCCAACGAACGACGTACGCACATAAATCCCTCGTTATAGCTTCACCTGCCCAAATGTTTATTTTTCCAAGCCTGCCTATAAACTTTAATTGCTAACAGTTATTTAACCTGCCTCTCATCTATACATCCATTGAAAGCACAGGAATACATCCTACCTCAGATGCTGCAATTTTCATACATCTGTAAACAATATTACAGAGTTAGTATCCTAAATAAGTTCGACCACCAGCATTCGTTTGGATATTCACTGAACTCTGTCCTGGTTAGAGCTCTTTCAGTAGTTATTGACTGAGATGATATGTCTCCACCCAGGGAATTTAGTCAACCGTGCAATAACTAACCAAGGCTTCGGTGATTATTACTATAACAAATAATGCAAAGTTCTCTTCATAGTACCTTCTATCACTTTATCTCCTGGAATGTACGTGTATTGAGGGCCTGCGAATACTTAATTTACATCCAATATCCCAACACGACCTCAGTATAAGTTATTCCTCTACACTCTTCCTAACTAGTTGCTATCTGTATGTTTCTTTAACTCCTACAAAGACACATGTTTAGATATAATGTTTATTCTAGTTTAGAGATTTTCAGAAGTTTGAGCTTAGACGTACCCTGACGCAGTTGCAGGAGGATGATGGCCCAGGCTAGGAATCGCTGAACCAACATTTTGTCGTCCTTACGATGGCACAACCAGATTGGGAAATTAATTATTCTGCCGTTTAATTCTCTGTCCGTCCCTTTTTGTTACACTTCTCTAAGATTCATTTCTGTGACATTGTTGCCGTTGTTCTTCAGTACAGTGCCATAGTACATAACGTTTAAAATATTTAGAAAAAGTTCACATTAATTTGATAACTTGGCAGTTTTTCATTCAATGCTGACACATGAATCTCGGTGAACAACACATAACCAGCAGTTATGCCATTTGGCAGAATCAAGTCATTACCACACTGATGATGCAAAGTACATGGCAGTTCTTTACTCGAATGGTATCGCACCACTGAAGTCCTGAACTTCTCGAGCTCACCACTGTGACCCAGGCCGTAGGACTGAGCAATATAGACACCCTTACTGCCTCACGGCCACCCGCCGACTGCAGTAGCCAACACACACGTCGGCAACTCGTTCCACGTTGCCAACATGCTGCTTGAGCTCCCCTTTGGTTTATGGTAACGTGTTGATATAACTTCAGTGCTTTAAGTGCACACATAATACCAATGTAATCTTGATGAAAATATCGATAATTATTTATTTATTTTTCACACTTGATCACCGTTTCCCGCGTTAGCGAGGTATGTAGATTACCCTAAAACCAATTTCCATTTAATAAATGGTTGCTCAAAACTCTTTCAAGGTGCACTACTTCTAGTAGCAGGAAAATGTAAACTCCTTAGAAGTGATTTTTTTTTATTTTTGATTGTACCTTCAATGATGCAGTCTCGCCAAAGCGACTTTTCACTTTAGTAACCTCTTACAGGCGGAGCCCGTCAGCATTCTCTCTCTCTCTCTCTCTCTCTCTCTCTCTCTCTCTCTCTCTCTCTCTCTCTGTATATATTTTCTCTTTCTGCTGGTGATTCTCGCATATATAATATATATATATATATATATATATATATATATATATATATATATATATATATATATATATTCCCAGAAAGAATACTTCCCATGTATACCTTGCGTGTCGTAGAAGGCGACTAAAAGGGGAGGGAGCGGGGGGGGCCGTAAATCATTCCCTCTCGTTTTTGATTTTCCAAAAGAAGGAACAGAGAAGGGGGCTAAGTGAGGATATTCCCTTAAAGTCTCAGTCCTTTGTTCTTAACGCTACCTTGCTAACGGGGGAAATGGTGAATAGTATGAAAAAAGTATATATATATATATATATATATATATATATATATATATATATATATATATATATATATATATATATTACCGGGCTCCGCCTGCAAGAGGTTACATCGCAAGTGAAAAGTCAGTTTAGCAAAGCTGTAACATTGGGAGTAGTATTATTATCAAAGAATGTCTCCCTTCAAAATAATCTATATTTCCCTGCAACAGGAAGTAGCGCACCACTGGGCTGCAAGAGCCTTTAGAAAGAGACCAAGGGTACTCATATATATATATATATATATATATATATATATATATATATATATATATATATATATATATATATATATATATTTATATATATATATATATATATATATATATATATTTATATATATATATATATATATATATATATATATATATATATATATATATATATATATATATATACAAACTACCAAGCCATGCAAAGGCAGTTTCGAAAAACGTAATACTAGTTCCGAAAATGTTAAAGCATAGGTAAACCATTGTCTCATTCCATATTCTAAAACATTCTATTTATGATAACCTTTTCCCTAATGTAACTTATTCATGCCTAAATTGAGTATACCGTTGTCTTATTATTTTCCCTTTATCTTGACTCGCGAAATGTTTTGGCTTCCCCTTTCTATTCGTAGGCGAAAATAATTCTAAGGACTGTCCATGCATATTTCTAAACATACCAAGTCCCGAAAACTACATTTTCTATTTGTTTCAGCTGTGCCTCATTTGCTCAGATCTACTTGCTGCCTGTCATGTATAATATACCGAAAGTAGAACCTCCTATCTACAGTGTGTGTGTGTACCACTCTATCTTCTTTCCCCCAAGTGAAAAGTCACCTTGAAAACTTAACTTTGACGAGGGTGAATTATCTGCTGACGTGTGGGAGTACAATCTTGTCGAAGAAATTCTCACTCCAAGGAGTCCGAAACTCCCTTAACACTGAAAGTAGGATAGCTACTGAAAATATGGTATCCTGGGAGCTGCAAGAGTAACTGTTAAGGGGGTCCTGGAGTAACACCAAAACCCTTTCACAGGAAGGGGATACTGAGAAAATTATAAGTACTCTGTTAACCGTATGTGGCTCCTGTCAGGTTATTTCAGTGTGTAAATGTTTTGTCAGTGTTAAATCTGAGGGAGGTTAGGCCGATCTGTGAGTCTCTAGAGGTTACTGAAGTTTAAGCTAGAGGTAAGCATTTTATTTTTTACTTATGAAATGGTTTAGGTTTTGGCTAGGGGGGGGGGGAGTGCTGTTGCATTGAATTGAGTCCCAGCATGTTGAGATGGGATTGTTTTGAGAGGATCTTTATATATATATATATATATATATATATATATATATATATATGATATTATAATTTGTCGCTGTCTCCCGCGTTAGCGAGGTAGCGCAAGGAAACAGACAAAAGAATCGCCCAACCCACCCACTTACACATGTATATACATAAACGCCCACACACGCACATATACATACCTATACATTTCAACATATACATACACAGACATATACATACACAGACATATACATATATACACATGTACATATTCATACATGCTGCCTTCATCCATTCCTGCCACACACACACAGACACACACACATACATATTTTACTATATCTTTTCCTTCCTTAAGTTTATATTTCTATATAACTCTAGAGTTTAAAATTATATCACGGGACCATTTTAAATGCAATAGAATTGAAAAAAAAATATCCTCATACAGCCTGTTTCTGACTGAGACACAGAATGTAAATATCTTATTAACAATGAAATACGACAAATATAATGGACGGGATAGAAAGTGTATGTCATAAAGACAACATTTATTATAAAAAAACACCTGTAGATCTTATAAACAAGCCATCATCAGTGGTACATTATAGGGTATCTCATTAGAAATATCTCTCATTAAGGGTATTGTAATGAATCTCCAACTTAAAGCAAACCCAAAACTACAGTCATTTTCAAAGTAGAGCATTTCATAGATATTTTATCCAGGTGAAATTATTTGTAATAATGAAAATCAATACAATTGTTATAAAGTAAATTCTGAACAGATATATTTGTCATACTGACTGAATATAAGCTTATACAAAGGAACAACCTAATATTTTGTCTAGCCAGCAAAAATCAATAAATTTGTGTTGTACATAAAGATTTTACACTCATTTCTCAACATGCATGACCTGTTGAAAAAATATATAGTTAATCTGTATGAAGGATTTATTTACCATTTGAATATTGATGAAGTTTCTCAAAAGGCTCTCAGCTTCAGAAGTGAAATTTAGTATGAGAAAAATGTCATAGCTTATATGACACCTGCAGTGCAAGTGAAATTATTACACAACTTATGAACTACAATTCCCACAAGAGATATGATTTACTTATTTACAACACAGCTTTTCAATTTCTTCTCAACATCAGAGACATTTGTGCCACTCACTGTTACTGTCTTCTGCCTTGATCTTGACCCCTGAAAGAAAAACGACAGTTATATAACAGGTTAAATAAAAGATAGAGAAATTACCTTCATTAAGATAATGAGATGTGATACAGGTTACAGGGAGAAGAAATACAGTCAGAAAAAAGAGAAATTAGAAACACTGCTTTAGAGCAGACTTTTGTATAAGGAAAAGTATATCTTGAGGAATAATAAACTGGATATGGTATATAGAGTTTCAGTGTGAAACATGGACAGCAGTACCTCATGGAGGGGGAAAAAAATTATGTATCACACGCTATTCATGAGAGCTAAAAACAGAAAGGATATATCTTGTACTTTAGAGACAGAATATAAAAATAAAATCTGAAACATGTTATACTTCAGTTAATACAATTACGTCATGACTTTAGATAAGTTTACTCTGTACTCTCTTCTTTTACTGGTTGTTATGTAAATGAAACAACATCCTTCTCTATGCATTACAAAATCTAATAATGTAAAATAAGATGCAGTACAGATGAATCCACAGCAACACACAACTCTGAGAATGATAATTCATGTGTGTCATTTACATGATGGTTGCTATTATAGGACTACGATTTTGAAAGATTAACTTCTTTTCTTATGATTATAGTACCACTCACCCTTGTTAAGCTTACATCACTCTTGCGTACTCCAAAAGTTGATGCCAAAAACTTCACTAGCTCTGCATTGGCTTCTCCATCTGTGGGTGGTGCAGCAATCTGAACTCCAACACCCTCAGTACTTACATCTGCCAAGAGTGAAAATTATTCTAAAGCAGTACAGTTAATTTCTGGTCAGTGCACATACGATCAGTTGAATAATACTGCATATTAGTTGGGTTATCATTTACAACAAACAATTGTCCCTTGCACTAAAGAAGTTGAAAAAACTGTTATAACTTTATGGATGTATCATACACTTACCAGTAAATCCATTATCCTTGGCTCCTGGTTTAGCTAAGATTCTTAAAACAACATTGCCAGATTTGTCACATGAAATGGGACCTGCTGCTCCTTGGTTTTCACTGGCTTCCACCACTGCCTAAAATTATGAATGAAACTTTAGGATGAAATAATTGTGTTAATTGTGTAACATAATCCTATGAGGACAATATTCTCTAATTTCCTTATACTTTGAAAGCAGGATATACTGCAATTCTAAACAAAAACAATGGCTGAAGGTACATTTTCAAAAAATATCTCAGTCATAATACATTTGACCTTTCTTATTTAATACTCTATTTTATGTTGTTTCCCCTTATACATCAAGCAAAATCATAATTAAATGTATTGGTGCTTCTTTTATAAATTTTCTAAAATTACTGTGTAACAAAGGGATGAACAGTAGTTAAGTTCAGATGTTTAATGGAGACTCTGAAAACCAAGTTTTCAACAGATGGTTGACCTCATCTTTTTTACTTTTTCTCATTTGATGCATTATGGTCCACAGGGAATCTTCAAATGTTTATAATGCTCCATGCACAAGGAAATCAGTCTCTTCATTCTCTTTCTTTACAAACACTCTGGCTTCCCCTTCTTACATCAAGCATCGGTTTTGCCTCACTTTATATAGATATTTGGATAATGCTTTTTAGTGACACTTATAACTTTCATGTCCCCTACCAGTAAGTATTTTTACTTAGATTGTCTTTGTATCTGGGTGTATGTTTCTGTGTCAAAGGATATGTGAAATATACTAGATTATTTTTGAGCCTGATTTACAGGTCGAAGTTTTCTTCATGACAATTTCCAAGTGGTGGAACCTACCACCTGACTGTTAGGAGAACCAAGGTCTCTGCACCTGGTTTAACCCATTCACTACGGCTAGTAAATATAGGGTCTCTAATTTACATTCACTGCAACTGGTACACCTATGAATCATGCATTTCAAAATCAAATGTAAGATGTTTTGTCCTGATTTTTATGCCAAATATTGGCCTTTAACATTCTCATGTTTGTTCCCATATAGCAGTCATTTATAATCCTTTAATATGGGGCAGTATCTCACAATAAAAGATGTTGC
Organism: Panulirus ornatus; assembly: GCF_036320965.1. NCBI lineage: Eukaryota > Metazoa > Arthropoda > Malacostraca > Decapoda > Palinuridae > Panulirus > Panulirus ornatus. Next base: position 22,788,573 of record NC_092266.1, on the reverse strand, counting down.
CTAAAGTATAAATTTCTACCATAAACTACAACAAATGTTCATCCAAAATACTTAACCACATTTTTTTTTTATAATCACCCCATGACCAATTTCCATGAAAGTCCCTGTTACCCAGGTCCTGTTTTTAAAAGCTCTTGCAGCCCAAGGCTGTGCTACTTCTTTTAGAGTGAGAAGTTCCATGACAAGACTGTATTTCTAAGGTACTTCTCACCAAAGATGACTTTAAACTCAGTAGTGTAATTCCTCACCAAAGGTGACATTTAAATCACGGGGTAACTTTTTGCTGGCATAACCCAGTTTGTGATGTTTGTGATGTTTTAACTCAAACAATGATGTATACTTTAGTACAGTACTGGTGCAATGAAAGCAAGAAAAATTCATCCGATGATAAAAAACAGTATACTCCTGCATCTGACAATATTGACACCCATGCTCTTTACCTGCTTAGTAGCTTTTGGACACCTGCTTTCTGATGAGATATATATTTCTGTAATCAAGAGAAAGTACTCTATTCAATGGTTGGGAAAATGTGAAAATTTTATTTAAAAACTTTTGAAAACCACCCTGCACAGGGATGTGATGCTAAATTTTCAGCCTGCTACTGTGAAATGGTTAACAAATAAACGGATATTTTGCCTTTGCCTGAATAAGCAGGATATGAAAGCTTTTTTAAGCACCCCCCAAAGGCTATCATTGGGATAAAGTAAAACCATGTAAAACTGCAGCATCTACCTGGAGAAACCTTAGGATATCAAAGCCTCCAGTTCTACCCAACTTAAAGAAGCAAAAATATGAATTAGTGGAAGTGATATCAGATGAAGATTCTTCAGAGACCAACAGGCATGAATATTGGAAACTTCATTCTGGATTTATGCATCCAAGCACTTGATACTTTGTATGCATTGTATAATACTGAGCATATGGCATCAAATTAGTAGTGTAATCTATACACTAAAATAAGAATTTAGTAACAAATCTGATCAAGAAAAATTGAAAAACTACAAACCTGCTCATTCTTCCCCTTTGGGTTGGTTCCTTTAGCTTTGTTCTTCCCCATTGTCTTAGTCCTCCAGCACACTACATTTGGAAAATTTAGATAATGAGTATAAAGAGAACCATAAACCTGAGTCAGTCCTTTTCCTTGCAAACATAGGTCTGTGTTCTCTGTAAGCACTATTTCATGCACACTGTTTTTGAAGTGTAGGAGAGAGATTGAACTTCAAGCTTCATATTTTTAATTTGTAACGCTGTTCTACATTTCTATAAAGCTTCCTGTTACCAGGTCATCTATCATGAGTCCCCAAAATTTCAGTAAGAGGGTCCATATACTGCATCACCATATGTTTCCAATATCTGAAATGGTCTATTATTAATATTTGAAGACCAAAGTGACAGTTAATCTGAAATCTCAACATATCTATGGAAATGTCTGTTTTAAGAAGGAAACAATGTTTTGTAAGACACTACAAATGTAAGATGAAAATCAAAGGATAATATCATAACAAACATTTTTAAGTGTTTTCAGGGACTATCCAAAGCTTTTAATCAAAATACCAATATACCTTTCCTACAAGATACAAAATCAAAGATTATCAAAACCATTAATCAGTACATAGATAACTTTTATATTAATGGTTGTTGGGAGTAAACTTGGAGAATTATATTACTAGGCAGCATTCTATTTGAGTGTTTGAGCTAACCCTACAGTCCTCTGTGGGTTGTAAACAATAATTAACAACCTTCAGCTTAATATGAAAAAAGAAATCACAATTTTGAGATTGGTTGATTCTCTAGATAGACAATTTTCTGTCCCATGATTTGATTTTTAAACTAATAAAAAGTAGTGTTACCATGATTGAAATATCTGGAAATAAGATGAACTTTCATGATGACAACATATTCAAGTACCTATCTGTCTATCTATGTCAAAGAAATAGATGTCAGATATGGAGAGAAAAAAGAAAGGGAGACCAAACTAGTGATGGAAGGATGGAGCAAAAAAAAAAAAAAAAAAAATGAGTGCTTGGAGCATTGACACCCAGGAGTGTGAAGGGCTTATAGAGTGAACTGGAGTGATGTGGCATAAAAGGGGCAACTTGCTGCATGTGGACTGAACCAGAGAATATGAAGCAGCTTAGGGAAACCACGGAAAGGTCTATGGTGCCTAGTTGTGGATAGGGGTCTATGGTTTTGAAGCATCACATGTGACAGCTAGGAAATAGAAATAAGCAAACGAGACCTTTTCTTTGTTCTTGGAACTAACTTGCTAATGAATGAAAGAGCAAACAAACAGGAAAGAAGAAAATATCTATATATCTCTCATGTAGTGCTCCCCATGGGAGGGATGACTATGGCAGGAAAGTCTCTAGGCTTCGATATCTGAACACACCTTCTAAGCATGCTTCATCCTTATCACACCTTTATGGTTCTCTCAACAACATATTCCCTCACCTCCCATCCAAGGTTGTTAGCTGTCTTCCCTTTACTTTGTTTCCTTCTACCAAGCTTTTACATATTTTCATTGTCAACTTATTCATCATATTTTACAGGTTATAAGAATATATGTAAGTAGTTTATAACTCTGATTATCATTATGTGTAAGCATCACTATGACTTTGACCTATAACCTCCCACTTGCATTTTCGAGAGTGCCTTTCCTGAGGGTAAAACCACTCATTGAAATTTTGCTAACTTAAAACAAAAATCAGCTCACAGAGATCATTTCTCTGTTTCAGTTTCCAGTGACAGTGACGTCTGAAAATTTAACCCTCAAAGAAAGTACCATGTTTGGTTAATGAGGAGGATACAGAGATTACCTGTTCATAGGTTTATACGAAACCATTATTTTCATAAGAGTCAGAAGATGTAATCAGACAAAATGAAATAAAAAGAATAATCTATATGTAAAATTTGAATTACTAAATCACTCTGGCTAAAAAACATATGGTGAATACAGAGTAAAAAATTACCTTTTCATTTAGAGGCCAGAGATGTAGGCTTGCTTTTGATAACCACTTATTTAATAAGGTTAACAAGTGTCTGTCAATAAGGTACATTCAAAGAAATGCAGGAACCTTACCTCCAGTGTGAATATTCTGGACACATTAATGAAATATTGTTTATTGGAATTTGCACTTTACACTTCGAACTATCCAACTTCTACTTTAAAGTCCGCATACCTCTCACCAAATACATATAAACCTCTTATCATACATCACCTGATTAATATCATCTAGTGTATGTTTAAGTGCAACAAAACTTCTTAGTCAAGTTTTTGCAGTCTTGCAGCTGCAATAGATTGCAACCAACAGCGAGCTAAAATAAGCATGTATCATACTTTCTCTGTCATATAGCTAGTATTAAAAATCATGCCATCCAGATATTAATGTGACGTTTAGTTAACAGTAAAGTACGGTATTCAATGAAAGTTCTAAAAGTTAAAATCCTAAAACAGAAATGAATTAATGCGACGTTCTTCACATAGTGGTGTCGATATCTAGTTCTCAATAAACCCTTTTTGAAGTAGATAAGTGAAGTAGCATTGTATAGCTTTAAAAAGAATAAGGTGGTAATAAAATTACTGGTTAAGCCAAATCATTTCCTTGTTTGTACTTGTGTGAAAAATTATATTCTAAATGGCCTGTCGTCTGCCTAGTTATGAAAAGCGCATGCGCTATTATGGATGTAAACAACAACACATGATGGTTGTCCCATTGTGGTCGGCTAATTCCGCTAAACTGTAAATTTAAGAATTCTGTAAGTGATACTTTATGGAAAACCACTAGAGTGTAAGTAGACTAAGGTTAGGGATATATACTCTGCGTGTATCTCATTAAATGTCAAACTATGTACACATCTGAACCAATAAAGACATCTGGAACGGATGTTTTTCATGTAGATGAATAGATCATGTAAACAAATTGAACTTGATATTAAAAGTCTGCATGAGGAATACTGTTAATTTTGATTCACCGAATTTCAGTGGATCTCATGCATGTTAGTCATTGCCTGAGAGTATGGAAGGGCACAGAAAAGGTGAAACCTGCAGCTTCACTCGTACTCACCACTCATTTGAAACAACGGCAGTTACCACCGTGGACTTCCTATTTTGTGAAGTACAGAGATATTACTAGTGATCAGCGAGGGTATTCACACTTTAATTGGAAGGTAAGCAAGGCTTGTATACTGTTGTAACACAACTTATCTAATTTTATATATAATTGTACACTGTTGAAACTATTCTTCAGTATCTTCCTTTGTGATGTGAATTGTTACATGTGTTTTGACTCGGAAATGACCCTTGTTTAGCATTATTCAGGAAGCCATTCTCATTAGAGAGGAAGCACCTGTTATCAACATCCAGACAAACATGACCACTGCCATACAGCTCTTTGATGTCCTGCCAATAGGACGTAGACCTAATGTTTTAGAACAGATAGATCACGTCACTGACCCGCCACAAGCTATCGAGTCCGCTATTTCAGGACATGAGGAATGTGTCACTGATACACCCATTCGTGGGTTATGAGGTCAGACAGAATGAAAAATATTAAGCTAAAGTCTGGTATGGTATAAAAAATGGGTATTTCGTATTATAATAACTTGGGGAGCAGTCAGTAGATGAGCATTTTTTAAGATTTTGATATGGCTCAAGAAGGGCGAGTGAGGTGAAAAATGAGAATGTTAAAAGGAGTTGTAAAGTAGACAAGGGATTTATTAGACTGATTTTGTCACCCTGTTTTTCCTCACAGTGGCTCACAGTGTAAACCCTTTTATTGTGCATTCCGTTTGAAAAATCAATTGCCCCTTGCAAAAGGAAATATCTTACAGAAAATCTCTTAAATTACTTTTTTGTGTCTATATACAATTGCTTCAGGACCCCTTTCTAAGAAGCATAATATTGTTACTCAGGACTTACCTTTCAGAAGCACCTTTGCCCCAAGGCTGCATTACTTCCAGTAAAAGGAAAATGACGGACTCCTTGGAGTGAGAAATTCCTGATAAGACTGCACTTTCAGTGATTCAGACAGTGCCAAAGATGACTTTTCACTTGTGGTGTAATCTCATGCAGGCATAGTCCGTTGATGCATCTCTATATCATTTATTTATTCACCTATAAGTATATAGTGTTTTTGAAGGAAGTACCCAAAAAATTGGTAAATTTTTTTCCATATTGATTGAGGCAAGCCCTGGATGGAAGCATGGATCCTGCTCTTTTATGTAACTACTGTATACAATGATAATGTTTTGTTCTAGGTGTGATTTTGTTTTACGAATGCCAAAATTTATTACACCTTTATGTTTTTTATCAGGTGTGATTTCACATATCCTTCGCATATTTACATTTTTTTGTATAAATCATACATGACTTTTATGTGTATTGTCTAAATATTTTCTTATCATTTACACAGAAAGAATTTTACTTGTGTGAATAAATGAAAAAATATCCATATATTCATAAAAAATGTAAATGTTAATATGTGTTTGAGAAAAATTGTTACATTTACTGAAAAATTTACCACAGTTTTGTGTGAAATATATCTTCCCACCACGATGATGCAGTTACGGTGCCTCTAATGATCTTAGGTGGCTGTGGTGTGTAATATTATTTCTAGCCATGTTTTTATTATGCAGAGTGAAGATGTATGAGAAAGTTAGCCTCAGTTGCCCAATGTCGATGAAAGAACTGCACTGAGGGTTGTCACTTCTTATACAATGTTTTCTTTCTTTGAACATATTTTTCCTGCAGAAGCAACTTGTTTCCCACATGTTGTTTTCAAATTCATTCCCACATTTTTCTTGGTTATTTATGCTCATTTGTTATTCCACCCTTATGTATGTTTACTGAAGCAGCTATCAGAGCATGAGTATTCACACACGTGGTTTCTTAACAGGTTGATGGAGTTAATTATCATATTTTAAGAACCGGATGTTGGCCATATATTAAGTACCACTGCTCAAAGAGGCCTTATGAGGATCTTTCATTTGATGACAAGTTCTTTCGTATCTTGAAAGTAATGAATCTAGGTGAGCATTTCATTTCTAAAGTTTTCTGTGGCTCTTAGAATTTTTATTGATTGAAAAGATTGGTATACCTTTCTCAAATGTAATCTAGCATCTTTAACAGTGGCTTTTTTTATTCAACAGGTATTCCCTGCTTAGCATATGGTTTTGGTGCCTCCATGCTCATCAGCTGTCAAGAGGAGGTTCACACACCTGATGGCACTGTCACAATTTATTTCCTTTATGAAGAAGATAGAGGTGCTATGTACTAGACCAAAATCATGTATGTTGGTTTTTGCTGATAAATGAATACAGTGGACTCAAGATAGTATATTGTGTTAACTAATCAGCTGTAATGACCTGATGAATTTGCGGTGGGATCCTTTATTGTTGCATATTCACGTAAACTTGTTAGAAATTATGCCTTTATTGTTGTTGGGCATATGTTATTAGACTGGGCCTCGTTATTTAAATGTTATAAGTTTATTGGCATTTTTATCGCATTTGCAACAAATGATGCTAAACTTTGAAACATGAAAGGACTGGTTCATTATGGTCCTGAAGCATGGAATATGCTTCAGGGTGTGTTTTGTGTTTACAAGCCTTTTGATATGACTACAGGATTTTTGAGAAAAGCTGTGATTAGCAACCTTTGTCGAGACCTGAATTTGTTAAAACCACGGCCAGCATCTCCAATTTTGGCAATTGAAGGTATGTTTAAATTATCATTGTTAATAATCAGAAATGTTTCTTTAATGTTGCAGTGATAAACAAGGAAGGAAAATGAAGCAACATGAAAAATTAGTTGAGAATGGTCTTGCTCAACATTTCTTTAGATGTGATATAGAAAATCTCAAGTTAACCACTCTTATTTAAACCAAGGTAATGTATAACTCTTAGAATTGCTCAGAATATAGGCTTTTTTGATATATGTTTGAGTTGTGTTCTTGAAATTCTAAATGGAAAATTGTATACAGAAATGTATTTTCTCATGAGGTCCAGTTTTAAAACCAAAGATGTGCTCCACAAAAATTTCTGGACCAAAACTCACTTCAATATCACTTTACAGCACAATTAAGATATTTTCATAGATGAACATGTAGATTTATAAAAAGACATGTATTTGTAGATAATTTACTGACCAGAAACTATGTTGCACATTGTGTGAGGTTATGCTATGGAGAGGTGTTAGAGGGATGGAGGATCACTGGGAGGGCAAGGGAGAGGCAGTAAGAGCATTTGTTTGCCTTTCCTTGTGGTTCAGTAACATCATGATGAGGCAGTGTTACATAAGAATAGGTCTCGGTTGGAAATACAACTCTAATGTTAATTGCCATGCTTAGATTTTCTTCTTAGTGCAGAGCTCCTTCTATCTATACCTTTCTTCACTTATCCCTGTCTTTACATGCTTCTCCCAAATGCACCATTCTATGCATTCTTCCACATTTAACTCCCTTCAGTACTCTCTCACTGTTTCCCCATGTCACAGGATGTCTTCCTCTCACACTAACCCCTTTAATATACTATCATAAACTTTGCTTGTAAACTCTTCATCGTGGATTCTTTCTTCATGCCCAAATCACGTCAGAGTATTGTTTCACCCACTCTACCACTCTGTAATGCATTCCCTGCCATTCTAAGTCTCTCTTACACCCATTCATTTCTTTCTTCATTCCATCTATTCATTTCACGTAGCTCATTTCTGCAGCCAGGATTTTTAAACTCTGTGATGTGATTCATTCCATGTTTATGTTCAGCTGCACAGGTCAGGCTTGGAAGAACTATGCTGTCCCTTATTCCTTTCTTCACTTCCATACTTCCACCTCTGTCCTTCATTATTTAATTAAGGGACCTAGTGACTCTTCTCTGTACTGCTCTCGCCCTTATCTTTCCTTCCATATTACCACACATACCCAGGATGACTCGCCAAATACTTAAATTCTGACACCCTTCCAATCTTTTTCCTTTCATATCTACAACACAGTTTAGTACACTTTCTTCTCTCACTCTGTAGGGATTTTTAAAATCTATACTTTCACTCTGTTTCCTTTCAAACATCCTCCATCAGTCTTGACTTTTTCATGCTGCATTCATGACAGGTATTATTATCTTATATGATTTTGCTGACTGTCCTCTGGCACCAGAACTGATTATCAACCAAAAGACATCAAGTTTTGTAATTTATGAAATTTTATGAAAAACCTTTCTGATAATATTTGCAATACAATTATTTTGTTAAACTCTTACACAGGTAATATTGGTGAGAGACTAATGGTTACTGAGAAGGAGAATTTTGCTGATAGTCCTTTGGCACTGGGACCAAGATATCAACCAAAAGATATCAAGTTGTCTTGGGCACAGTATCTACAGAAAGATGTTTCAGGTAAAAAGAAAAAGCCAGAGACTAATAATTTCTCAGATCCATTTGTCTTATGACATTGTTTTCAGTTGTTCTAGGTAAAATTCCAAGACATGAATTATCACAAGTAAAACATGCATACATATGGTGATGAAAAGATGAAATTGTACATGTTCATTTGCAGCATACTTATAGACAAAGAGAAACACAACCTTTGGTTTCTTTTTTTGTACTTACAATAAATGATATGGCAAGTTTATTACTTGATGTTTAATTAGCATAGACATCCACTGTATGGGAAGTCAGAGTCTCAGACTGGGTACACCCTTCTCGCTAGTCATGAGCCAAGTTGACTTGTATTATGCTGAAGAAATATTTTCTTGGCTAGATGGCAGTATACTTTTGGCAAGTATAGTGCAGAATGCTGTATCTGTTAGGCAGAATATTTCATGGTATAATCATTGATGCTTCAGAATAATCTTTATCCACTCTTAAATTTCAAATTGGTCTGAATTTTTTTTGAAGTGTATCAGTCATTTTGGTTAGTGTTTTTTCCTTCATATAAGAAATACATATTTATCTAAAACTAGCTCTCTGCTTTTATGTCAGTATTTAGAATTCATATATAAAATGTGCTAATGAATGTACTTTATATGTAGGGGTATGTGTCCTTGGAGTCAACTCTGGAAGCAAAGGAACACATGTTGTGAGAGAGTCAAGGTTGATCCGAAAATTCACTGTTTCTGGTCAGTTTGGACGAGCCACCGACAATCAGTTTTATAATGGCAAGGTAGGTCAAGCTACTCAGTCTGTTGCTGCTGTTTTTCAATTTTTAGCATATATTGACACTAAATTTTCAATCATTCATTACATTTCCTTATATATTTGCCCTTATGTCATCTATATATGTACAAATTACATGATGCTGATCATATTCCTCATGCAGACATTACCTTAGATATGTATTTTTTTTTTTTTTTTTTTTTTTTTTTGCTTTGTCGCTGTCTCCCGCGTTTGCGAGGTAGCGCAAGGAAACAGACGAAAGAAATGGCCCAACCCACCCCCATACACATGTATATACATACGTCCACACACGCAAATATACATACCTACACAGCTTTCCATGGTTTACCCCAGACGCTTCACATGCCTTGATTCAATCCACTGACAGCACGTCAACCCCGGTATACCACATCGCTCCAATTCACTCTCTATTCCTTGCCCTCCTTTCACCCTCCTGCATGTTCAGGCCCCGATCACACAAAATCTTTTTCACTCCATCTTTCCACCTCCAATTTGGTCTCCCTCTTCTCCTTGTTCCCTCCACCTCCGACACATATATTCTCTTGGTCGATCTTTCCTCACTCATTCTCTCCATGTGCCCGAACCATTTCAAAACACCCTCTTCTGCTCTCTCAACCACGCTCTTTTTATTTCCACACATCTCTCTTACCCTTACGTTACTTACTCGATCAAACCACCTCACACCACACATTGTCCTCAAACATCTCATTTCCAGCACATCCATCCTCCTGCGCACAACTCTATCCATAGCCCACGCCTCGCAACCATACAACATTGTTGGAACCACTATTCCTTCAAACATACCCATTTTTGCTTTCCGAGATAATGTTCTCGACTTCCACACATTCTTCAAGGCTCCCAGAATTTTCGCCCCCTCCCTCACCCTATGATCCACTTCCGCTTCCATGGTTCCATCCGCTGCCAGATCCACTCCCAGATATCTAAAACACTTCACTTCCTCCAGTTTTTCTCCATTCAAACTCACCTCCCAATTGACTTGACCCTCAACCCTACTGTACCTAATAACCTTGCTCTTATTCACATTTACTCTTAACTTTCTTCTTTCACACACTTTACCAAACTCAGTCACCAGCTTCTGCAGTTTCTCACATGAATCAGCCACCAGCGCTGTATCATCAGCGAACAACAACTGACTCACTTCCCAAGCTCTCTCATCCCCAACAGACTTCATACTTGCCCCTCTTTCCAAAACTCTTGCATTCACCTCCCTAACAACCCCATCCATAAACAAATTAAACAACCATGGAGACATCACACACCCCTGCCGCAAACCTACATTCACTGAGAACCAATCACTTTCCTCTCTTCCTACACGTACACATGCCTTACATCCTCGATAAAAACTTTTCACTGCTTCTAACAACTTGCCTCCCACACCATATATTCTTAATACCTTCCACAGAGCATCCCTATCAATTCTATCATATGCCTTCTCCAGATCCATAAATGCTACATACAAATCCATTTGCTTTTCTAAGTATTTCTCACATACATTCTTCAAAGCAAACACCTGATCCACACATCCTCTACCACTTCTGAAACCTCACTGCTCTTCCCCAATCTGATGCTCTGTACATGCCTTCACCCTCTCAATCAATATCCTCCCATATAATTTACCAGGAATACTCAACAAACTTATACCTCTGTAATTTGAGCACTCACTCTTATCCCCTTTGCCTATGTATTACCAGTCAAAAAAAAAATTTCCTATGATTTCTGGTGTGATGTTAGAATTACTTTCACTCTGAACTTTGGAGCACAACATTTAAGTTTTGTTAAAATTATAAACTTCAGAAGACAATTTGGGTAATTAAGAAATTGAAAGAATATTTCAAAACCTGCATATATCAAAACTACTTAGAATTGTTCATGTGCATGTTATGAGATTAGACAACTCAAAATTTTCATGAATATTTGTATAAAAAAAAAGAGGCACCCTCTGAATGGTTAATGTGATTCATTTTACCAAAAGCTGTGTGTAACAACTTTTCCTTCATGTCTGTAGGTTTTAGAGAAATCGAAATATACACATGTGACAAGAGGCAAGTTGACAAAAGCAATTATGTCCATCCAGTCAGCACACCAGCAAAGCTCACTCGCTTATCTGGGTTTAGATCCTCATTCACAGGTCAGTTTTGGACAAATTTATTGTCCTCTTTAGATTGGTAAGCAATGTAATGAATTTGTTGTTTATACACAAAGTAAATGATTATGGTAGAGTACAATGATAATTGTCATGATGAATATGATGTCACCACTATTGACACCACTAGCATTATTGTGACTGATAGGTACTGCTACTACTGCTCATAGTAATATATACAATAATGATGGTTATAACCTTTCTCTATTAGTGCAGAGGCTAGTCGATTGTGTATTGGTGTACTAGTCTTTGATGAAAGTTAGATTCATGAATTGAAATTTTGTTTTTGAATATCAAGAGTCATAAGTCTGAGGCTCTAGTTTTTATGTTAAAACATAAAATTCTATTTGTTGCTTTTTACATGTAGCAGACATTTTTTTTTTTTTTCCGGTCTCCCGCGTTTGCGAGGTAGCGCAAGGAAACAGACGAAAGAAATGGCCCAACCCACCCCCATACACATGTATATACATACGTCCACACACGCAAATATACATACCTACACAGCTTTCCATGGTTTCCCCCGGACGCTTCACATGCCCTGATTCAATCCACTGACAGCACGTCAACCCCGGTATACCACATCGATCCAATTCACTCTATTCCTTGCCCTCCTTTCACCCTCCTGCATGTTCAGGCTCTGATCACACAAAATCTTTTTCACTCCATCTTTCCACCTCCAGTTTGGTCTCCCACTACTCCTCGTTCCCTCCACCTCCGACACATATATCCTCTTGGTCAATCTTTCCTCACTCATTCTCTCCATGTGCCCAAACCATTTCAAAACACCCTCTTCTGCTCTCTCAACCACGCTCTTTTTATTTCCACACATCTCTCTTACCCTTACGTTACTTACTCGATCAAACCACCTCACATCACACATTGTCCTCAAACATCTCATTTCCAGCACATCCATCCTCCTGTGCACAACTCTATCCATAGCCCACGCCTCGCAACCATACAACATTGTTGGAACCACTATTCCTTCAAACATACCCATTTTTGCTTTCCGAGATAATGTTCTCGACTTCCACACATTCTTCAAGGCTCCCAGGATTTTCGCCCCCTCCCTCACCCTATGATCCACTTCCGCTTCCATGGTTCCATCCGCTGCCAGATCCACTCCCAGATATCTAAAACACTTTACTTCCTCCAGTTTTACTCCATTCAAACTTACCTCCCAGATTGACTTGACCCTCAACCCTACTGTACCTAATAACCTTGCTCTTATTCACATTTACTCTTAACTTTCTTCTTTCACACACTTACCAAACTCAGTCACCAGCTTCTGCAGTTTCTCACATGAATCAGCCACCAGCGCTGTATCATCAGCGAACAACAACTGACTCACTTCCCAAGCTCTCTCATCCCCAACAGACTTCATACTTGCCCCTCTTTCCAAAACTCTTGCATTTACCTCCCTGACAACCCCATCCATAAACAAATTAAACAACCATGGAGACATCACACACCCCTGCCGCAAACCTACATTCACTGAGAACCAATCACTTTCCTCTCTTCCTACACGTACACATGCCTTACATCCTTGATAAAAACTTTTCACTGCTTCTAACAACTTGCCTCCCACACCATATATTCTTAATACCTTCCACAGAGCATCTCTATCAATTCTATCATATGCCTTCTCCAGATCCATAAATGCTACATACAAATCCATTTGCTTTTCTAAGTATTTCTCACATACATTCTTCAAAGCAAACACCTGATCCACACATCCTCTACCACTTCTGAAACCACACTGCTCTTCCCCAATCTGATGCTCTGTACATGCCTTCACCCTCTCAATCAATACCCTCCCATATAATTTACCAGGAATACTCAACAAACTTATACCTCTGTAATTTGAGCACTCACTCTTATCCCCTTTGCCTTTGTACAATGGCACTATGCACGCATTCCGCCAATCCTCAGGCACCTCACCATGAGTCATACATACATTAAATAGCCTTACCAACCAGTCAATAATACAGTCACCCCCTTTTTTAATAAATTCCACTGCAATACCATCCAATCCTGCTGCCTTGCCGGCTTTCATCTTCCACAAAGCTTTTACTACCTCTTCTCTGTTTACCAAATCATTTTCCCTAACCCTATCAGTTATTAACATATCAGTTATTATTTTTTAAATCTAATTGCTTCTTCTGCTTAGTGATAGGGTGTTAAGAGCAAATGAATATTCATTTTTACATATTGAGTCCCATACTATTATTTATAAAGTACTGAAACCAGGGCCTTCCTCCACAGAAAAGTACTGCAAAAAAATTGCATGGTTTATCTTGACCACTTCACATTGTTGCCCCCATTAACCTTATGGATCCGTTTAATTCTTTCCCATGCACTCCTCTCACCCTCCTAAATATTCAGGCCCTACTACCCATTAAAGCTCCACCCTATCCTTCCTTTTCCTTTTTGATCTCCTTCCTCTTGTGTACTTCACTTCTGAGACATTTTTTTTCTTTCTTTTAATACTTTAGCAAGGTAGTACCAGGAACAGACAAAAAGGACCTCAATTGCTCACACTTAAATCCTTAATTCTTTTGTGCACCTCTTCCTTGTAAGACTGAGTTTAGCACAAATACAGTCTTTATTATTTTACCTCTTTCATTCTATGAATGAATTATTATCTTTCAAACAAATATGCCTAGAATGTGCAGACTGCAGTAAGATACATTGTAACATAACAAGTGGATAAAATGCACTGAAGATAAAAATACCGTGCTTCACTAAACAAGCACAGTGCATTGTAACTACAATGTACCAAGCTTCCCACAGCAACAACTTTCAGCTTAGTCAGCACACAGGTGGTCTTGTGTTTTATGATATATTGAGTTCATGTGCATTGCCAATGTAAATAGAAGCAACCACAGGAGAAATGCTAATATGATGGGGCACTCTTCCTCTTGATTTTGGAAACTGACATTAAGCTAATTATATGTCCAAAGTAGATGACTCTTGTGGTTGTATGAATGGATGGCACCTTTCCATGATGTGATTATGATAAGAAAAGAAAAGAAGGGAAACAACAAGGCACAATGCTGGTGATTGTGAAGAAAATGAAACTGAAGAACATCATCAAACCATCAGTGTTTGTGGCTTTAGAACTAAACACAGTTTCTGTAGATTGCAAATGCATATTTTTTTTTTACACCCATATATCTTGGTTTAAGTGAAGGTTTTCATTTCACTTACAGTTTATGATGTATCCACATTCCTATTTACCATTTTTTTGTCTATCCTTTGTTCTGTTTTTCATTGTTCATTCAGTGACCTGCAAATTTGTAAAGCATGTGTGATTGTTGCATAATATACTTAATTGTGTTCTTATTTTTCCATGTTGCAATAGGAGGCATATGAAGTTCTGTCCTCTGAGGGATTAATCAGACCAGGTGAAAGGTCACCACCTCTGATATATGGCCTAACTGTAGTTGACTTCACTCTGCCTGACTTTACTATTGGTAAGTAAATGATTTTTATGTAGAATTTGGATAATGTTTTTAAAGCACTGTATGCCTCTACAAGTCTCCATGTGCAGTATGCTGAGTGATAGAATTGTAGTAAATATTATAATTAGAAATTTGACAGTGAAGAGGGGAACCAGCCTTCGACTTAGGTTTCAGAAAGAAAACTGGATGATGAAGTAGGTAGCTTTTTATAAGAGGGGAGGTTGTACCTGAAACTGAATATTGCAGAAGTGTATAGAAAAAGAGCCAGCAATTTTAGTGAAGGTTGGGTGGGTCCCAGTTGCTGATTAGACAGAGAAAGAGCCAGCAGTTGTTGTGGAGGTTGAGTGGTTCCCAGCTACTGATGTTGTCAAGGGGGGGCCCCAGTAACAGGTCAGCCCTACACTTTTGGCACTTTTCCAGATCAAACCTGGGAAGACATCATTTCATTACATTTCCATTTGTTTGAAGGAAAGAAAGTTAAATTGGAGATTTAGAATAGTAAGCTATGTAAGTTACTGTTGCCAAGTGTTATATGTTAGGTGAAGATTAATTAAGAGTTTGTTTGTGAACTGAGTTTTAGCAACTCATTTATAGTTAAGGTAGAAAGAAGAGACACGAGTGAGGGAGGAAAACATGGAAAGCCACTGCTGTACTGACTCTCTGTATAACCATCACTAACCCTCCTAGTACCCAGGTGTTGTTATCTTCCATGTTGGTGGCTGCCCTTTCCCTTCTATTTAGCCTGTCTACCTTGTTGCCTTTTTTTTTGTGCAAGCACATGTTGTCTGCCTACCTCATTTGGTATTGTAAAGCAAAGTGCTGGATTCACATCTTATGGTTGTTGTTTGGTTGTTTACCAATGAAGATGTGGAGATGATTGATAACAGTGTATACTGGGAAATTTCTATATTAGTTATCATGCTTTGGTTTTGGGAAAATATTTATGCTATAATAGTTATTAATATAAAGTTTATTCTTTGCATTTGACATTTAATGCATTATTTTCTTTGCAGAGGTATCATGCATTAATGAAACTGCAATGTTTCTTAAGGCTTTGGTCCATGACATCGGAATTAAACTGAAGACAACAGCAGTGTGTACACAAATGCGTTGTATTCGTTATGGACCATGGACACTTCATCATGCTCTGCTCCGCAAACATTGGTCCCTAGAACACATTATTAATAATATCAATGTGTGTCATCCTATGGTTAAACTTGTAAAACCTAAAACAGCTGGTCTGAAAAGGTTAGAAAATGTACATACATAAATTCCAGGTATTGTGTAAAGTTTGCATCAGGTTTGTACCATGAGACTGATCAAATTTGCAAATATTTTTGGGGCAATATATACAGAATGTATTCTGATTTGATTATATGTGTTTTATTTATATATTCAAGACCATTACTTTCCTTCTAGTGTGTGGCCCATAATTTTCAAATTTTCATTATCTTAACACAACTCTTCCTTTAAGTCCAATGCTATTCTTTGTATCAGTTTACTTCCTTTACCCATTTGTATTATGTTTTCTTGCAGCAAGCACACTATTAGTTATTACCATTCATTCAGCACACTTTTTTTTTTCACTGTTTTTCAGATTTGTTATGCTTGTTTTTGCTTGGCATGGGGTTTGCATGGTGAGAATTAATTAGTTTTGCAGCCAGTGGTACATTTGGGAATTATTTGGTTGGCATTATTTTTGACTGTCCCAGATTACCTGGGCACACATATGAGATACCAACAAACAGGTATACCATTTGTATACTGTACCT
This sequence comes from Panulirus ornatus, assembly GCF_036320965.1. Lineage (NCBI taxonomy): Eukaryota > Metazoa > Arthropoda > Malacostraca > Decapoda > Palinuridae > Panulirus > Panulirus ornatus. The sequence continues at coordinate 22,772,010 of NC_092266.1, read as the reverse complement.
TACACTGGTTTTTAGGCTGTCTTACATCTCTTTGAGCTTCCTAAAATACTAAGTTTCCCTGATGTAGGCCTGGACCACAAATTTATTTGTTTCTGAAGGTCTTTATTTACCATACATTTTACAACATAGCTGGTCTAGGCTATCCTACACAGGAAGGTATTTTGGACTTCCAACTCTTAAATGAGGATACACTGTATCTACTAATGACAGTGCTTCAATGTGTGACAGACTGGAAAAACATATCTTTTATCAATATATACGATATCTGAAAGAATATTTTCTTTCAATAATAAAGTACATCACAATAATTTGAAGTATATGTGTACTTGCCATGAGTATCTTATTAATGTCACAGCAAAATACCATTTGATTTGTATCACACAAACTGGGAAAGTAGATTTGTTTTGTTCAGTGCTATTCCAATATATATTGCATCCACAGCAAATGTATGCATTTCACTGTGCCTGGAAGGAATTATAAAGATACTCAAGGGAATACGAGATGTGAGGCTTTTACTTGAGGTTAAATTGGAAGTGTTAAGGAGGTTTAAGAAGCACTGAAGTTCACTAGTTATAGAGACTCTTTTGTTGTGGCCATCCCCTTGAGGGAATTTCTGAAGGAAATGGTTATCAGAAACATTTTTTTTTTATTTTGCTTTGTCGCTGTCTCCCACGTTTGCGAGGTAGCGCAAGGAAACAGACGAAAGACGAAAGGTTATGAGAAATATAGATAGATAAACAGTTAGAAGTTTTTTACTGGTTAGAAATTCATGATTATAGCCAAATCTTTAGGTCCTCTCCCACTGTTACCTCTACTTTTTCAATGAATAAAATGAGTAGCTTTTTATAGTAAAATATTTCAGAATATTTCAAATTTTCTGTCTTCATTACGCACATTTCAGTGTCAGTGGAAAATACTACTGTATTCTATGTTTTCCAGCAACTGGCATAAGATTTTTTTGTGTTCACTACTACCCCATTATTTACAGCACATAAAATATTGTTATGGACACCCATGGGACTTAAGGCTATTGCTCATGGGTTAAAAATAGAGGTGCTTAGGTTTGATACTTGTCAAAACCTTATGGTTAAAGCCAAGTTTGTGGGTCCTCATCACTCTTCTATCTTTATATTCTTGATATATTGAATAACCTACTTTTAATAAAGAAAAATGTCATGATATTTTGAAATATTTGTGTATTTATCATGTGTATTTTGAAGTCATGACAAAATACTACAAGATCGTATCCCACTAATGTTTCAGATTGTACCACTTACCAGTATACAAATGGTTTTATGAAAGAACACCCATTTGCACCTGTCTGTGTCCAGTTCTCCACATAAAATTTATTTGTAATTAAAATCACTGAGGAAAGAGGTCACATGTCAACAAGTGTTGTGTAGATGACACTGGTTTACCATGAAAAAGAATGCAAGCCATGAAGCAAGAAATATAAGCCCTCATGCCCTCATCACAACATCCAGTAAGTTTTATTAATATATTCCTAATTATTTTAAGTATTTATATATCTATATATTTGTCATGTACAATGCACTGAAACCATAGGGGGCTGTGATTTCAATGCATTGCTTGACACCTAAGGAATGGATGTAAGCAAATGCAACCTTTCTTTGTCTGTTTCTGGTGGTACCTCACTTACATGGGAAAGTGATAAAGTATGAAAGAGAAGAAATATCTTTATAAGGTTGAGGGTAGTGATATATTTTTGATGACTATATCACAATGGATTAATTCAGTATTTAGGATTGTTTGATGCATTAACAACAAAGGCCATTAGTGGCACATTACAATGGAAACAGGAAGACTAATCAAGTTGTCAGATGAATTTTTGTCATATATAATAAGATTACAGAAAAATATGATATCAATTTTCCATTTGTGAAAAGAAAATTTTGTTTCTCAGTTTTCATCCTTCCTATCAGTGAAAAAATCTGAAGTTGGTAAATATTTGCATCTGAAAACCCTTTACTCCCATTTTCATTTTCTTTATGGTAAAATTAAAAGAAATGAGTGAAAATTGTACTGTTTTACACTAATACTTTGCAGACCACAAAAACCATCTACCACAAAAATATTTGAAACAAATGAGTATGTACATTGGCCTGTTTAGGAAAGCTCATATGCATATCACCCAAGTTGATGGTATCGTTAATAATCACCTTATACATGGAATTTCCAGGAAGTCAGCAGTTTTTAATTTGATATTGTGTGTTATAACACCTTACTCATCTGAATGGGACCAATTGGGTTTGCGCTTCTCAATAAAACTGCTAATTCCTTCTTGACCATCATTCATGTTGATATTGTTAACCATCACACATCCTCCTTCTCTGTAAAAAGAGAATATCAAAGTAGGTTTTAAACCCTTACACTTCAATGGACAGTATGTGATTTCATCTCAGACCTCTATATTCAGTTTTATGTTGACTTTTCTATGGAAAACCCTTTTGTAACCACAGGCAAATGGAATCTGGCAACACCTATTAACTTGCATAAATACGTACACATACTTTAACATGCATACATACACATACACCTCTTAATATACATCAATTTTTTTTAATTTGTTTGCAATTTCCCACATGAGTGAGGTAGCAACAGGAACAGACGACAGAGCCTTAAAGGGAAAAATCCTCTCCTGGCTCTGATTTTTTTCTTTTAAGTAATATGGGAAGGGAGGATTTCCAGTCACCCACTCCCACCCCTCTTAGTTGCCTTCTACAACACACAGGGAATACATGGGCAGTATTTTTTCTCCCATATCCCCAGGGATACATAAGTTCATACACATATTTATGGAACACAGAAACTAGCTCAAAATCACTCACTAACAACAGAAATTCACAGACCAAATCCACTCCTTAGAGCACCATCTCTGAAAAGCAAATTAGCTGTGACTAAGGACACGGTTAATGGTAGACAGCATGCATAACTTTATGGAGTTATGTGATAGCAGAGAACATTTAAAAGATGGGGCTCCACAATTGTCCTCATGTAGTACAAATAAGTTATTACAGAAAGAGGAAAGGGGAGAAAGAATACTGCCCACATATCTCTTGTATGTTGTACTAGATGACTAAAGGGGCCAAGAGCAGGGGGCTGGAAAATCTTCCCTTCCGTAATTTTCAAAAGAAGGAACAGAGGAAACAGCCAAATGAGGATCTTGTTTTGTCTGTTTTAGTCATCCGTTCTGGATGCAACCTCACTCAAATAGAAAAAACAAACAAATATACTCAATGGGCATTACTCAAAAACCAACCACACTCCTAAACAGTAAATTCATGAAAAACCTGCATAAATCTGGAAACACCTAGAACCTACCAACACAATACCTGTCCTAAACCCCTCTAAACCACCCAACAATCCCTCCTCCTACCACCCTATATCACTTCTGTCTTCATTCTCCAAACCCTTTGAAATGGTGATCCTCAACAGACTCAAGCAAAACATCCCAGGACCCTTTCTGTCCATGATGTAACTGCCAAAATGAACTCTTACTACACAGCTGCCCCTTCCTCTCTCCACAATGATACAACATACACATCACTACAATTTCTGACCTATAGTCCCATGAAGTGGACAGGCCAATTTCCTGAGCACTGCAGGATTTTTATAAAAACATAATGAACTCCTGGGGTAGGAAGTAGTTAATAAACTCATGAATGATAATTTTATAAAAACAAAACTATTGTGTTTCCCATTACAACTTATCTTTAAGTAGGTCCCCTGTGACAATTATTATGACTTGTAGAAGATTTTCTTTGTTTTAGGAATGTACCTCCCATTTAATGACTGAGGCAGTGGAGAAATGGTTTCTGATGAACAAATTTTCCATTTAAGAAGGGGTTTTAAAGGATACAATCCATTTGTAATATGGATGTACTTAAGAACCAATATACATAAACTTAGTGACAGTATCCTTATAGGAAATCTTACCTATAGGCTTCCTTGATTCCCATCTCCATTTGCTTGTACATAAACTTCTTCCCCAGGGCAATCACTGGTGTACTCTTCTGAGTTATGGCATCCACTGCTTTTTGAGTTTCAGCCTCTGAAAGAGTCGGGTTGCTGTAAGGGTAAAAGCTAAGGAATGGGCAACATTACTGCCAATGCAGGAGTTGTGTGAATATGTGAAAGAGCTTGAGGGAGTGAGTTCCAGACTGATGAGGGTTAAAAATGAAAGTGGATCACAAGAGATGGGTGATTATTAGTGCTTAGGTACCTAGCCATGAGAAGGAAAACAATGAGAAGCAAGTATTTTGCAAGCAGCTTAGTGAGTGTGTCTTAAGTTTGGGTCAGGTATTAGTAATGGGTGATTTACAGGAGAAAGTGAGTAATATATGAGTTGAAGGCATAATTTGGAGTAAGGGTTATTCAGGAAGGTAAATGGAAATTATGAACAGCTTGTGGAGTTATGAGCTGAAAAATGACTGGTGGTTTAGAATACCTGGTAAAAAGGACATACACAAGTGTATTTTGGTAAAAAAAAAATGCAGCCAGTTTGGAGCAGACCCATTCCTTTCCATAAGAGACTCTCATGCCATAGCCATCCCTTTGAGGGAATTCCAACTGAAACAGGTGTCAGAGATATAGATAGATAAAAGAACCCTTCTAAATAGGTCTCAGTCTCATCTTAAAATACTTATGTTAAAGATTGGAGTGTACGCAATAAAATCTGTTTGAGGCAACAGCATTAGAAGCAAATTATGATTTGATAGCCATTTCTGAATCTTGATTAGATACCAACATTAGGGATTTACTTGCCATTACGCAATTCCAGGGTAGACTGTGTAGTAGGGATAGGGGAACAAAGTAGGCAGTTGTGTCTTGCTCTTTGTTAAAGCTCATTTACATCACACAAAAAAATTTTGAAGTCGATGAGAATATCAACTCCATTTTTGCAGCAATTAGAGATAAATTTAAGCATCTGAACCTCCACCACTTGCATGGCAGCCAGGAAAGTACTGAAGATGTTGTAAGAGAGAAACAGCTATTCATTTACAATTAATCAAATGCCCTTTGACTCAGAACAGGGGTCTTCACTAGCAATTTCCCATCAGGCAGAAAGTAACCAGTACTGTAGGTAACATTTTACCAATCATCAGTCAGAGAGAGAGGTATATGAATTAGAAATGGTGCTAGAAGTAAATGAATAAGAAATACTGCGATAACAAGAGAAAACAAATGATTTCCACAGACACGGGGAATGCAGGTGAGGTACAGAAACCCAACCAAAGGTGCCCAGGAATACAAAGCTTTTTTTTCTACATATGATTTATTTTCTTTATATGAAGGCTTGCCACAGCTAGGGAAGTCCAGTCCCAAATATCTCTTGGTGCAGCAATGGTCAAGATGTGTGACTGCCAGATTATTGGGCAAGTGATTCCAAGCCTCCCACCATGATTTGGCAGTTGCTTTCTGTTTACAAGAAAAAGATTAAAGTTCCTAACCCTTTGAGAAAAAGTTTCTGTGAATCAGAAAAACTCCCATGCCTTAGGCTCAGACCATGGGAGCTTCTTAAACGTCACGGTCAATTGGTCTGACAAATACAAATGGAGGCATGACTGACCTGGGCTCAATCTTAACTGGCACAACACAGGCTCAAGTCAATGTCATCAATTTAGGATGGCATCATTCTAGTTCCTCCTCCTGTGTATTCCCCTGTAAGAGGCCTACGCCCTAAGAAACTTCAACAGGAAGAAAGAACAACCCATCCGGGTTACAATCAAGATTAGAAGAAGGAAGGAGGGAGGAAGTTACCATCACAGAAAATGGCAACACTTAGCCCATAAATTAATTCTTAACTGAAACATATTTAGAAATAGTTCACAATACATATATACACCCGACCCTAAGTGAATCACAAAAGGATAGTTATCCTTGATAGGGTGGAAAAAGCTAGACGATAGTGAAGGCTGATAGATTACCTAACTTGTATGAAGAGCCAAAAAATTACAAGGCAGCCATTGTGACCAGGCCAGATGTCAAGACGTTGACTTCATTAACAAAGGAGGTTACTGATAAGCAGGAAAGGCCCTTGCTGAGCTGAAAGCTGCAAGTACTGAAAGATGGTTAGTAATGGGTGAGGTGCACAACCCTCACCAGAAAGTTAGGGGTTAAAGGTGTCTAGCTTCCAGTAATCAGAGAATCTCTCTCATGCTCAGAGGATAGACTGATCTTGAAGAGAAACCAGTAAGAAAAACTTGGCTGATTTTAAGAAGTTTGATAATATAGGAAGTCTTTGGTTGATAAGCTATGAAGCTGAAAAATTTGGGGATTATTTGTCTGATTAACAATCTCAATTCTTACTGTAAATCATAAATCAGAATCAAAGATCTTACAGATTTCCTCACTCGTTTACACAATTTAATCTAAACTAGTGATGTAATGATAACTTATGGCCATATGAGAGCCTCAAATGCTCCAGAACATACATACTTGTGATATGATGCTACATAATGAGAAGGGCAGCATGATTCCTGGGAGTTGAAAGGTCACATAACAGGGTAAGAAAACTTATGACCAAGAAAACTAAGAACTCCATTAATAATGATTTTAGATTAAAAATATGAATATATGAATGCATGTTTATCTTTATCAAACTCTTCATTTCTAAATCTCCTTAATTCACCATACTTCAGTGTCTTAAACCAAAAAAAATATTCAGTTTTGTTAAAGCAAAAATGAAAATGAAAATAAGAATTTATGCAAGAACAGTACCTAATTCATTCTCAGGGACTACTTTTGACACTAATCCAGCTCGCAGAGCTTCTTCTGCTGTGATTGGAAGTCCTGTGAGAAGCATGTGAGCAGACACTTTTCGTGGAACACATCTTACAAGAGGGATACCAGGAGTAGAGCAGAAAATACCTACATTTCCACTGTCAAAAGAAAAATTTTCAATTTTAATACTATACTAACTGATTTTCTGGAAACTATATATATATATATATATATATATATATATATATTTCTTCTTTCTTTCTTTCAAACTATTCGCCATTTCCCACATTAGCGAGGTAGCGTTAAGAACAGAGGACTGGGCCTTTGAGGGAATACCCTCACCTGGCGCAATTCTCTGTTCCCTCTTTTGGAAAATTAAAAAAAAAAAAAAACGAGAGGGGAGGATTTCCAGCCCCCCGCTCCCTCCCCTTTTAGTCGCCTTCTACGACACGCAGGGAATACGTGGGAAGTATTCTTTCTCCCCTATCCCCAGGGAAGATATATATATATATATATATATATATATATATATATATATATATATATATATATCCCAAAAAGATTTGAAATAATAGGTTGATGTTTTACATACCATGTTACACAAAATTCTGTATCCCTTCAGTTTTTAATTTTCTGTTCAGCTCATGAATAAACTCAAAAACTATGTACTGCCATGCATGGGATAGAATGATGTGGTATCAGTGCGTTGAACCAGAGCATATAGTGGTCAGGGAAAACTAAGGAAAGGTCTGTGGGGCTTGGCTGTGGATGGGGGCCCTGTTTAAGTTGAGGAATGGATGTGAGCAATGAGGCCATTCTCTCTCTGTTTCTGGTACTATCTTGCTTAGTATCAATGAATACTATATTCCTTCATCAATAGATGTAACACATTAATTATTTTTTCTTGGGCCTCCGTCACTGACTATAGCCCACATTAAGACTAGACGTAAACTGATGTATTAAAAGGAGTTAAAGAGGAAGAAATAAGAAGAGATGAGGAAAACTATTTTTAGAGTGTTGGAGGACCTAGAAATTCTCTTTTTAATAATGAGCAAGTTGTAGTTCTTAGGAAAGACAAGGGGGGGGATATAGAGTCAACAGAGCTAACTGTTATTGCATAGGGTCTTACCCAGGGGTGGAAAAGGATGAACCCTGTGTGGCAATAACAATGTCACAGGAGGCAACAAGTTGGCAACCAGCAGCAGCAGCAACTCCATTAACTTTAGCAACAACAGGAACTGGTATATTCTGCAGAGTAAGCATGAGGTTTGTGCAAGCATCGAAAACCTTTTCATGGTAACTACGTCCTTCCTTGAGTGTCTGAGGAAAATGAGAAAATTAACCTCAGAAAAGTCTATTTAAAAGATATGACTTACATGCTGAGGCTAGTACATGGGTAACTTTATTGTTTAAATGTGTATCATAACCGTTCAATAATTATAAAGTGTGCTCCCATATATACCCATTCTGTATATTTCATCAGTCATGCATGATTGTTATGGCTAACCACTACATTCATGAATGAGTTTTTGCAATGTGCCACACTGTGTGGGAACCAGAAACAATGAATAATTAAAAATCCAAGTTGGAAGATATGCAAAAGCAGATGTCTAGATAACCCACCCATGACTCTAAAACAGAACATAACACTACCATCTGCCTTAAACAATATATATTTTACTAAAAAAATTATATTCTGGTACTGCTACTTCTACAAACATTATTTACAGAACTTTAAGTTTCTCTTACTGCTCTTACATCTGGCTTTTCTGAGAATGCATAGACTCTTGGTTCATTCTGCTTCAAGTTTATACTGCCATTAATGGTACAGAAAACCTAAATGCTAAATGAAAAATAGTGAGGATAAAAAGATTCAGTTATTCTATACTAAATATTAATCTTGGAAACATGTTAAGAATACTGTTCTTTGGTCTTGACAGCTACACTTGTGAAGATGACCAGCAACAAAAACATACAGTCTGATTCTACACATGTCAGCCTGCTGTAGAAGCAAAAAAAAGCAGCACATGATACAGACATGTGGGTAACATTGGATTAATAGATAGATAATTTTATATATTAAATTGCAGATAAGATGGATAGGTAAAAGGTTACATTATGTAGACAGACAAATGTTTAAAAAATATTACATTAACTAACCAGTTCTTTCAGATTATGTCCTGCTGAAAAGACTTTGCCTTGTGCTCCTAGAATGATGCACTGCAAAGAGGGATCCTTTAGAGTTACAGCAGCCTGCAGCTCCTCAAGCATTTGTAGTGAAAGTGCATTTCTGTAAAAAGAAATCTTCCTGGTTATAAAAGCTCAACTTCATGAGATTCAAGATAGACTTTTCCCTAAATCTTGAAGTAAATTATGTCATTTTTACAATGAGACTATTTGTTATTGTCCACCTTTTACTTCATAATCCAAAAATTCAATTACCCAAGAATTTTGTTTAACCTTGTCTGGTACATTGTGTGTACATATATATCAGTTATGTGTTTTGTCTGCATTCTAAATCTATCTGCTCCATCTATATCTCTGATGCTTGTTCCCATGTGGAACTCCCTCAAGAGGTTGGCCACGGTAACAGACTCTCCATAATAAGTGAACTCCAGTGCCATTTCCTAGCCTTTAGTGCCTCAACCTTAACAGGCCACTCTGAAATTTCTGTCACTATTCATGAATCTTACCTTGTTTTGGGATCAGCCAGTGTGATGTGACGAACTCCATTTTCTTCTGCAACCTGAAGGTGAGGCCATACTCCAGTTCCATGAGAGAGAGATCTGTTGCTGCATTTCAGCCTTTCAAGCTATAAAAAGTTTTCATGTAAATGAACCTGAGAGGACTATGAATGATTAGATTTTACAGTTTGCATAATTGCATTTTTTTTGGTATTTGATGAGCCAGAAAATATATACTTACATAAAGATCAAGATTTCTGTGGTAACTTCACTTTGAGTTGGACAAATATTTTGTTTTGTAATTATCAAATAGAAGGATAATAAATGCCTGCCTAATTGTTATCTTTCTACTTTTGCTGGCTAAAAAAAAAGCAAAGAAAAAATAATAAAGGCGAGGCTTTGATCTTGAGGGTAATAAATGGGGCTAAAAAATATTTCGATGTGTATAAAATCATTAGAACTGCTTACATGATATTACAGTAACTTTTGCATTGTACTGCTTACTTTGTTGCCATTTAAAATGGAAAGATAACTGAATCTCTGAAGATTTAAGTATAATCTATGCAGTAATATGTACCCTAATGTTCAGTTAACTGATTACACTACTTTGGTCTGCCATTTGCTTAAAACAGTAACCAGAGATCATACTTCTACTAGAAAAGAACAGAAAACTGATTTCAAACCAAACTTCTTTTCTTTAACAATCAATAAATAAATAGAAAAAACCAAAGAGGGTAGATGTATTGGAAATGAAATGCTTGAGGAAGGACCACTGTGTTAGGAGTGAGAGTGGAGGAGATAGGTATGGTACGAAGCTGAGCATGATTGTGAAAAAGCTGACAGGTTAGCTAAAGTGTTTTTGATTATGGAAAGGATGGTTGAAGAGAAACTAAGGGGATATATCTCAGAAGTGGAGGGAGCAAAATAGAGGGGGGGGGGGGGCAAAAATGAGATAGAAGGATGAAGTGATGGAGCAGTGTGCTATGGGATGAACCTAGGAATATAAACGGATTGGGGTAAAACCACAGGAAGGCCTGTGGTGCTTGCCCGTAGATATGGGGCTCTGGTTTGTTCATTATACATTGATAACTAGAAAATTGATGATATCCCTGGGGATAGGGGATTAAGAATACTTCCCACGTATTCCCTGCGTGTCGTAGAAGGCGACTAAAAGGGGAGGGAGCGGGGGGCTGGAAATCCTCCCCTCTCGGTTTTTTTAATTTTCCAAAAGAAGGAACAGAGTGGGGCCAGGTGAGGATATTCCAAAAAAGGCCCAGTCCTTTGTTCTTAATGCTACCTCGCTAACGCAGGAAATGGCGAATAGTTGAAAAGAAAAAAGAAAGATATATATATATATATATATATATATATATATATATATATATATATATATATATATCAATGGTTATCATACCATTGGATTAATTACATTTAAGAGAACTCTGTTCTATAAGCTTCAATTACTGTAAAGGTCAGGTAAAGTTACTTTCAATATGGAATAAGTACATGAAACAGCCTAAAACATCATCTAAGACACCAAACACTATAATATTCTGAAGTTAATATACAAAGTAGGATAAGATGGATGATGCTGAAGCGGTGAATTTCTTCACCTTGAGTAAAGTTCCAGTCAGAGGGCACTATGATATTATCTTTGGACTATCCTTGACTTATTTTCCAGTGACAGTGTACTGTATGGGGAATACAATACTAATGGAATATTATGCTCTGGATCCCTTTTTATACTACAACAATAAAAAAAAGAAGTCCATAGTGGGGAGGGCTATGAAGATCAACGAAACTGTGGGTGAAATTCAAGTAGAAATGAATATAACCTCACCATTATTGAGTCGGCTACTGTTACAGAGTGTAGGCTACTGTTAGAGTTGAAATTAAATATTGCCCAAGTTATACTGCGCCAATATTATTGTATTCTTTATACAATACACCACCACTGGAAAATTTTCATCACTAATCCAATGTCAATTTCGTGGTGCCTCTAAAGTTTTACTGACATTACATTGTCCTTGTTATTTTTTGTATTGTAAGGCCTGTTCTCAGCCATGTTTAGCATATCAATGTTATATTAAAATGTAATTATATTGTACATATCAAAGATAATACCAGCAAATGGTAGCCTCTGGGATGCCTTTTAAGTATTCAGAGAATTAATCTTCGTAATTAATGTGGTGAATAGATTTAATCTTTGATTTTATAAGCGTCTGATTTGCTATTATGATATACATTCATATCCGGATAAAAGAAATGACATACAAAATTTCCAGTGTCGGGATGTTGTTTAACACTTTTCTAAGTTATTCATTACTTTACAACAGGCAATCTCACCGTAAATTTCCTTATTAGTGTACGAGTACAATACATCTTGAGGAAGAATCTAGTCAGCTGATTAGTGTTTACCTCTCTGGCCCAGCCTGAAAATCTACCAATCAGAATATACGAAAGTTATGAAACGTCACTATCGCCTCAGCCAATCAGCTTGCTGCTAATTGGTTGCTATGGTTACAGAAAGGTGCAGTGGTGGCTACGTAGGATGTGGCGTGGGTTTGTCATGCAGAATAATTTTGTCTTGCACGGTGAAAGGCTGGCCTGCTGGTCTGTAGTTGTGGATTTAGTCGAGTTCTGTAGCAAAATGTGTGTAGTATTGCTGAAGGTATATGACACTGCCTATAAACAAGACTGAGGGCCATGTTGAAAACAGGTGTGCTCCAACACTGTTCATCATTAAGCTGATACACCTGGGCGTGAATGTGCATGTACACCTCGTTTCGTCTATGATTCTCCACCTCTACGCATCATTTCTGCTGAGATATGGTAACGTTTGCACAATTGACGTCAAGGAACCACATATCTTTATTAGCACCTTCACCGTACTTTATCGTAGAGTGAGAATATTGGTTGATTTTCGGGCGTAAACAATGCATCAGCACAGGCTAAATGACGCTGATAAATTGTCGGTAGTTTTAGTTTGTAATATGAGTTATTGTACTATTCGACACTACTAATAGACTAAATGAATTACCGGAATGTTTCTAATGTTTCATAAAGCCGTATTTTCAGTTTTATGAACAATGATTTGTCCAGATCTCCAGGAACAAGTTAGTGTTTATTCAGTATAATGACCTCGTTTATATTGTCATATATATATATATAATATATATATATATATATATATATATGTGTGGATCAGGTGTTTGCTTTGAAGAATGTATGTGAGAAATACTTAGAAAAGCAAATGGATTTGTATGTAGCATTTATGGATCTGGAGAAGGCATATGATAGAGTTGATAGAGATGCTCTGTGGAAGGTATTAAGAATATATGGTGTGGGAGGCAAGTTGTTAGAAGCAGTGAAAAGTTTTTATCGAGGATGTAAGGCATGTGTACGTGTAGGAAGAGAGGAAAGTGATTGGTTCTCAGTGAATGTAGGTTTGCGGCAGGGGTGATTGATCACCAAAATATATTATTTGAAGTTAGTATAAAAGTGAGGAAATGCAGAGTGCTGGAAACGGTGAATTTGCTTACTGAGTTAAAGTTGCGGTAGAGGGACTTGGATATATCAATTGGACTATCCTTGATTATTCAGCGCGTGGTATGTATGGGGAAACCAATAAGTGGATATTATGCTTGGTAACGTTGTTGAAGACAAACAATAAAAAAATGAAGTACAATGGGTAGGCTAATGTAGGTCAGAAGTAGGTGAATTGGAAGTGAATTGAATAACCACAATGGAGGAGGACGTGTTTTAAGATGTAGGCTACTGTGAGTTGAAATTCAATTTGCCCAGGATACTGGCGCAAATATATGGTGGGGTTTACAATACACCAGGGGAAAATTTATACTGACCAATGTCAAAATTGTGGGCTCAAAGAATATTATCTGACATAAATAATCTGGTATTTTTTGGATTGTAAGCTGTTCCAGCCATGTTATGCTTCGAATGTCTATATGAAATGTAATATAGATGTAGCTGTCAAGGATAATGCCAGCAATGGTAGCCTGGATGTTTTAAATGTTCAGAGTGATATGTTTGATATAATGGTAATGATTTAACTGTATTAGAGAGTGCGTCAATTAGACTATATGATTATACATCATAAGAGTAATTTGAAATGTTATAGGCAAGAATTTCATGTCGGAGTAGATTGTCAAAACTTTTTAATGTATGAGTACTTTACGAAGCAATACCGTAAATTCCAATTGAGTGTAAGAGTACAAGTAACATTTTGGAGGAGATCTGCAGCTGTTAGGGTTATCTCGGCGAGCCTGAAAATACATAGAATATGGAGTTCATGAAACGTACATGTCAGCCAATCAGTGCGCTAATGGTTGAGGTACAGGAAGTGCAGTGTGGCTACGTAGGTGTGCGGGTTGAATGCAGATATTTGCTGAACGGTGAAGGGCTGTGGTCGTAGTGTGTAGTCGAGTCTGAGCAAAGTGTAGTTGCTGAGGTAAGAAGTATAAAAAGATGAGGCCAGTTGAAAGTGTGCTCAATGTCTATGATACCTGGCGTGAGTCATGATCGTTCGTATGTCCACCTAGCTTCTGCGATATGAGTTGCACATGACGTAAGAACACATACTTTATACACCTCACTCTTATCGTAAGTGGAATGGTTTTATTGGCGTACAAGCATCAAAGATATATATATATATATATATATATATATATATATATATATTGTACAATAGATAACACCAGATGGACTTTTCAGTTCTGTGAATGGTGTACTTTTTTTTTTTTACCCATTCATCTGTGTACGTCCATACATTTCACTTGTCCTTGAAGAACTTCCTTATAAATCACCCTTGGAACCTGCGAAAATAAAATGCAATAAGTTCTTTGAAAGATATTAAAGATGAGATTTGTAATGTAAAAACTTTATTGAGACAGTTAAGTAATTATCGAAGACAATCATGTGACTTAGGATGCATAATACATTCCTGTGAAGTTACGTTCGTCTTACGCGAATGGAAATCTTTATACACATTATTGAGAAGAAATCACAATGCAATGCTCTCGAGATTAAGATCACTCCATCCCTCTTGGACTGGGTCGCTGGCTGCCCACGCAAGCTTATGAATTTTCACCAGTTTGTTTGGGGGTGGCCTTGGCGGCCGTGAGGTCTGTAGCAGCCACAGTCGTGTGGAGGACGGTGCACCGCCTCCTCTAGTCTGCCCTCAGCCACGGAGTTGAGCACACGTGTAAATTTGCCCTCCTTTCTCTTTCGTTTGGTGGTGGCCAAGTTATTGTGATCTTCTTGGTCGCGAGGAATTGTTTTTGGTGATACTGGCTCTTTTGACGGAAAGTGGAAGAAAACGTTGCATTCGTAGAACTGTAATAAGATGCCTTTGCCTTTTCCCAGTTTTAATTTTTATATGATGGGCAATTTCTTGATTTTTGATTGATAGTTTCATTAGATTCTTAAAGGTCCAAGCTGAAACAGATTAGGTTAAAAAGGGAGTTTATCAAATCGTCTTAACTTTCGCATATATTTCTATGTTGACTTAGATTCATGATTTTCACATGTATACTAGATAATATACAAAATGACATGGAAATGTAGAATGAACCAGTTAAAGCGCATGATATGCTCTTCTACAGGGCTTCTTTGACCCAAATCACAGTGCGAAAGTGAACCTGATCTAACTATACTTCTTAGATCAGCAGGGATAGTTGAGACTTTTGATTACACATGTAAGGGTTACAAGGGAACGTTATAGGTAGCAGTTGTACGATGTAGAGGTGTCATTGATCAGTATACTCAGGATATATATATATATATATATATATATATATATATATATATATATATATATATATATATATATATATATACAAGTTGAAAAGATTTTACATTTTCTTTATTAATGCCATTAAGCTTATAGAAATACCTCACTCTTTCCAAACAGCAAAAACAAGTTCTGAGTCCCACCCCGATAAGTCGTTATAATGTAAGATTAGAAGATTGATGCAGTTAGAATAAGTGGTGATCTGTGGTGAAGAATTAAAGAATTAAAGTGATGTGTTTGTGAACAGTTAAGTTGGGCCTTGAAGTGTGCCAGGTTAAGTGGCATAACCCAGCCCCAGTTACAAGCGACCGGTTGCCGCCTCCACCTGTTTGGTCTTCAGCATTTCTCGGACAACCTTCATGACACCCACAGTAAGTCTTGCAAGGAGTCTCCTTTTTAACCTACTTATGTAAAAAAGTGAGTACAACTTACGAAGTATGTGTGTGCGTTTGTAACAATGATAATCGCAACGTTTTCATAATAACTTTGACACAAGAGCAGCTTCGTATATACTTAATATTTAACCAGTGTATGTATAATGACCTATTTGTACTGTACGAGGAGTGAGTTCTGTACCCGTGGGGCCCTCATCTTGAGCTTTATCTTGGAACTTTTTAAAATAACTATGTTTTCATTCACAGTTTCACATCTCTTTATTCCATTCATCAAAATCTTATGTACAATTAAAGTTTACTTTTATTTCTATCAGTCTATGGCTTCCTTTCTGTTTGTTATATCCTTGCATCTTTCGAAGAACCGTCTACCTCGTCAAACTTTTTTAGCTTAAAAAAGGTTGAGACAGGTCACGCCGTACGCTTTTCCCATCCATGGTATGTGTGAGTGTGTATGATTACCTACATGTGCAATATAAAGAGAAAGCTAAATTCATGAGGCCCTCGTCTTATAACTTTCTTAGCGCCCAGGGCAGGAGAATTTAGCAAGTCGCGTGAGTGGAGAAAGTGTGTTTTTGGACTGAAAACCAGCAACCCACGTGTATGTAAGACTGCAAAAATAATGACAGCAGCCTGGAGTAGGGAGGTAAACTTTACAACCACAGTTAAGACGGCGCCCCCCGGCACTGACCCTCCAAACACCTATCGTTGGTACAGTACCTTCCAGGTTGATGATTGCATGTCACCTGCTACTCGTGTGTATGGGGAATGAGTTCTTGTCTTGTGGAACCTCATATCTTGAATTTTTCCTCTATTAATCATTTTAGATTAATGTATGTTGTTCACATTCAGTACCTAATAACTCAGTTGAATCCCTTCATCCACAACCCAAGTAGCTACTGTTAAAGTACTTTGCTTCATTTCGACAAATTTCTTGCTTACTTTTACGATATGATCTCTGCTTGTTCTGTCCCTGCAGCTGATGACATACGTAGGATATGAGCAGTACTGTTAGTACTGCTCATATTCTACGTATGTCATCTGCATGGTTTATAACATATGGATGATATAAGGTCACCCCTTATTCTCATAGTAGGTAAACCCTTATTCTCAAAGTAGGTAAATTGAAAGATTATCAGCCATTCCTTTAGCTGTGCTTTTTTATCTCTTTCTTATCTCTGGCACCAAAGATCTTTGTTGCCCTTCTTTGTATGGTGTGAATGTATCTCGGAAATGATTCGAGAAAAATGATTGCTATTTGCGTTATCTTTAGTTGTTGAAATGTGATTAATGATTTGTAGGTGTTACTATGTAAAGTGTCCATGTATTTATTATTACCTATTTGTAGTTTCCTGTTTCTTAGTTTTACGTTTTTGTAACATAACCTTTTAAGTTTGTCCTCGTAGTATGTTTTATCAGGCAATCTGTTTCAGTCGTCTAATACCTTGTTGCTGTAGGAAATGTACACATCCTGTGTGACACTTTGTTCAGGTTCCTATGACCTTTAGTTATGTGTCATGTTCTCATGTAGGAGACCATGTTCACATCATCACAGTTATGCAGTGTGAGCTTGAAAGTAATGTGTATGTGTTATCCTTGATGCATTTCGTGATTTCGGTGAAAGAAGGCTGCACAGGCATAGTATAATGTAATTTTTGTCTTACCTCGGTCGTTTGAAGTTTCTTTGACATATCATTACTGACATGCTTGAAATCTATCCCTATATTTGCCATTAGAGCGACAAGTTTCTAAGATAAGCCGTATGTGTGTCTCCGTTTCGATAAAGCGCTTCGTTCTTACCAAATCTTATCACACGCTGATCCTCTGCTTTGTTCCTTTTAATAAATAGAATTAATTTGATGATATATGCCCTTCTGTTCCTCATTATTACCATACATCTATCTGAACTTGATCTGATTAACTACTTGCCAGTCCATTGTACATTTATCTAAACTTGATCTGATTAACTACTTGCTAGTCCATTGTAGTTTGCCCTGAGACCTTGTAAATCATCTCGTTTCTAAGAATTGAAAAGTAACAGTAACAGGTAAAATGTGGTAGTGGTTTGACAGTTACTTAATCTAATCATACTTGAGTAATAATGAGGATAAGGGGAAACGGACATCGAATTTCAGGCGATTACTAAGTGGTAGTCTGTAAATAATCCACGGGTGTTAAAATATCTCAGTAACTTACTCCGTGGGGAGCTGTTGTACATTTCGTCGTAGATGAGTGATTAATGACAAATATAAGGACTTTTAAAAGAAACTTTGCATTGTACGGTATATTATCATTACATTATGCTCAGACTGTGGTCTCATTCAGTATAATTAAAAGTTTTTGTAGATTTCCTGTGTAGAACAAAGTTTTTCTTAAGTGGCCTGACAACAAACAAATGTCACAAACAGGATGTTATACATTTCTTTTTCGACGGGGCATTAAACGGCTCCAACAAATAATGTGTAAACTTTTTGCAGTTAAAGATTTAAGGTTGAGTGGCATTGTCGCCATAATGAGTGTGGAAATGTGGCTGGCATTGGTGAGGATGAATGGCTGTATGTTGGTGGTAGTATGGATGTCATATCCCATGTTCGTGGGATATGGCTGGCAGTAGTGTGGATGAGGGAGTATGAGGCGGGCAGTAGTGTGGTTGATTGAGTATGTGGCTGGCAGTGGTCTGGATGAGAGGGATATGGTAGACCATACTTCAAAAATATAGCTGACTCTCTATGGATGAAATGGGGGTATGGCTGACTTACTATGTAGTTGACTTGGGGTATGATTAACAATACTGTATGGGTAAAACATCATGGCTAACATAAAGCATGGTTGAGACAGAATATAGTTAACTGACTTGGTTGGTTGAAATGGTTAACGGCTTACATTCTTTGTAGACAAAAATTTATAATGCATGTGGGGTACACTGTGTGGTTGAGGTGGAATGTAGCTTATTGATTGCGCGGGTGAGATGGTATGAAAATGAGAAGTTATACAAATGAGTTGTTATGTAAGACATACTGTTAGCATTAGATGGGTATGCAAGACATACTGTTAGCATTAGATGGTTAGTGCCTAGTATACTGAGGAAATGGGATGCGTGTGACAGACACTAGTTAAAGATGAGTTAATATCTGAGCATACAAGGAAGATATAGCTCGTGGCCATCCTCATATCCGTTTTCATGTCACGTTGTTTTAAGTTTTCCACTGTTAGCGGCAGACTGTGCGGTTTGGATGGCGTGATGTTACCTACTGTAATGCATGGGGAGGAGATATACGCGGGGTTTGCCCCATCTCGTGAACTTTCTTTGATAACAGATGTTTAAATTTATGCTGTCCTCATTGACAATTTTATCATTGTTCATTCATTCATCCAACTTTTTTGACTAAGTACTTTTTTGCATCTTTTTTTTTAACATATTTTGGTAATTTTTTCATGTCGACAGGTTAAGTACAGAGTTAAGTCCCAAATCTCTTGCACACAGACTCCTGCAGCTTTTTATCCAGCGACATAATATTCATATCGAGACCTTTCTCTATGTCCCATCATCGCTTTCTTTCATTCGAGTTGAATTTCGTCATCCATACTGATATCAGCTGACCAAGGTGCATAGCGTGTTGTTCCATTTGTAAATTGGTGCTGCCGTCCTAGTAGAGTGTGTAAATGAAATGGTATCCTGTCGCTGCCATAGAGTGGAAATAATCATTTTGGTTGACATGCTTTACAAATGAGCTGGCGGCTTATATAGTTTACAGTGTGGATGAGATGCTACGGTATGTGCTTGTCAGGGTAGGTGGAGGAGAGGGTATATAAGTGTGGACGAGAGGGCCTCAGAGTGACCTGCAATTCACTATGTCTTCGTTTATCTTTTTGATTGTTACTTGGTATGTAATTGTTTTATTTTTGTCAGTAATTCCTTATTTTTGTTTTGTTAAGTACAATTATCATTAGAGTTCCTATCGTCCCAGAGTTATTATATTATAATAGTGTAGAGTTATCACCAAGGTTTTCGGACCATTTTTAGCTCGTATGTTGTTAGTGTTATAACCATGACGTGTGTGTGATACGGTGTCGCCAGGCGGTCGCTTTCGTATGAAGCAATGTTTATTTACCTTTTTTCTTGGTGCAATGTCATACTTGAATCTCATCTTTATACTTGAATCTCATCTTTAGTTATTTTATTATGTAGTTTTTGATATTGATTCGTTTATTGTACAGTTCATATTATATTCACTTTGCAGAAGCCTCACAATTTTCCGAATTAATGACAAAAATAATTGTAACAAGTCACCGTAGGGCGTGTAGAATTGATAACATCCATGTGTCCTTTATTGTTGAGAACAAGAACACTTGGTGGATCGCTAGGGCGTCGCGCCGGCAGTTTCTGGGGTTGTCAGCTAGGTTCTAAGGTGATGACGGAAGTCGTGATGCATCACATATATATATATATATATATATATATATATATATATATATATATATATATATATATATATATATATATATGAAAAGTCTGCGAGTCATCGAAGTTTATCTTTCCGCGTCCAAGGACGAAATGAGCTTGTGACATTTGTTTTTGTGTTTGTGGTTTGTATACTTATGCCTTTTAGTTCAAATATGCGAGTTTTGTGTGTGTGACACTATTTACGTGTTATGTGGAGTTTTATACTCGTGTTACTCCGTCTCTTAGATTATACTATGACTACTCCAGTGTGTGTTTACTCGCACACTCAACCCCCAACCCCAAACCCAGCCGAAGCCAGGTACCCACACATCAGCTGGGATTGGCTATGGGCCGATTGTCGCTCCCAGGATTCAAACTTGGGCGGGCCTGTTGCGTTCGTCATGATCAGCGACAATAACCACGACATCGCTGAAGCCCATATGTGCATGTGTATGTAAACAGCTGCTTGTACACTTATACTGGAAAAGTGCTTCTAACGGTTTCTTGCTTAATTTTATAGCCTCGTTCGTATTGTTCTATCATTTCATCACTCGAAGAACTTTTCGCAGTTGGCGTCATTGAAGTGTTTTTCTCGTCCATGTTGGACTAATTTATAGCCTATAACCTCTCAGAGTAACCTGCATTTCTTAATTCTGGTTCTATCTTCGTTGCCCTCCTCTGCACCTGCAATGTTAGGTCTTTGTGCTCATTTTGAGAAGTTCCTCGAACTTGCATCTTATTCCCCTCCTAAGATAATTTTCTCTACATTGCAGGTGTGTGTGTGTGTGTGTGTGTGTGTCTATAGTTACTCCTAGAGGCGCCAGTGTTGGTCCTTTAAGTGTTCGAAACAAATTATTTACCTGTTTTGGGTAGGTGTGCAGGTTTAAGGGACACGTCCGCTGGTTTTATGGCGTAATAACAGTGACGCTTTATGGTGTGTTTGGGGCTGTACACAAAAACCTCTTTTTATCACTTCTTCAGTGAATAGTATCATTTCAAGGTTATTTGAATTACTACAAAACCTCTAAAATTCTCTACTTATCCACAGGACCACTACAAAATAGTTATTTTTTTTAGTTTCTTATGGCTGTAGGAGATTTATTTGAAGCCTTTACAATCGCTTCTGCGTTTTCTTTATTCATAAGGCCACATTTGCTTTCATTCTTATCTTCTCTTCATCTGTTTCCTTTGTATTCCAGTTCTCTTGTTTCAGCAACCAGCCTCATCCACTTACTTCATTATTTCCAAATCTCCTTCACAACGGGAACTAGATTCTTCGCTGTTACAATGCACACATTGAAACTGTTTTTACGTGTATAATTAACTTGTTATCCCACACTGTCGTTCAAAGCCAGCGTGTAAAGAATTACAGGTTGATTTTTTCTTGAGCCGTGGTTAAAGAGAACATCCTGATACGGAATTTTAGCGAGGCTTGTCCCCACATCTGTCACTGTCCAAGTGTTTGTTTACGTTCAGAAGACGCTATCCGAAGGAGCGAGCACTGGATCGCCTGTCTGTTTGTGAAGTTAAGGAAGCTAGGCTATCATAACAGAGCGTCACCTCTTGACTTTTAACAAGTCACCACCCACACGGAGGGAAATCCACAGACTTACCTGAGTTAGAAGACCGTAGGAAAATGGGAGAAACGATACCTTTCAATATATTCCAGAGAGATCAAGATGGATGGTGTTTATAGTTACCAGTTCTTTGACGTAAAACACCGCAGGCAGTGGATGGGTGCAACAGGAGACGGCAGGGTTGTGACGGACATCTTTTTTAGCTATAGACATGATATTAAGCTTAAGACTCGGAGAAAGGCGTGGCTACTTCTTGTACTAGGGAGTTCAGAAGTTTGTGTGACAGTCATTACTAGGAGAAAATATGGTACCTCAAGAATGTTGTTTCTCTTACCATATGGACAGTTGGATAATATGAATCAGTTTACCTGGTTCACCATCAGCATGCCATCATCTTTCGCACGTCACCATAACATGTTACACCACAAGCATCTCCTTCCAGACGTCACCTCACAACTTCCATGTCACCTCCACCCCCGAAGCTCTTAATAATTTACGTTAGTCAGCTATATAGAGACACTTGTAAAATTCAGCCCCACACCAGTAGAATCTTTAAAAGAACATCAGATTCATTTCCTCGCCAGCCTGAACGCTCAGTGTACACAGGGAGCGACATAATGTGGTAACGACAGTCGTGTTGGCCATTGTTGAGTCACTGCTTCACAGGGATGTTCCCAGTATTTAGTAAGCCCGAGGGCCTCGGGATGAAGTCCTGGAGAATGTGTATCGGGGTGAGGGGAGATGTGTTCAAGGATGTGAATTACAATTTATTCTGTTAACACACACACACACACACACACACACACACACACACACACACACACATATATATATATATATATATATATATATATATATATATATATATATATATAGTGTGTGTGTGTGTGTGTGTGTGTGTGTGTGTGTGTGTAATATCTGACTTGTGTAACTCCAAGACGGGCGAGGAATGAATGGGCGTTGGGGTGTAGGCGGAATAAGGTGTGTGCGTGTGTGTGTGTAGCATATATTATCCCTAGGGAAGTGGGCGGGACATTCCTGACCCCCACCAGTAGGTTCCTTGCACTGGACACCCTTAACATCTGGCAGGGAGAGGCTCTCACGTGTCTTCATATACTGATCCCTTGACTCGTATTACTTGCGTGTCACACCAGCCTGTCTGGCTGGGACTGTTGAGCCAGGAGTCGCACATGTGTTTCCCTGTTGTGCAGCATACGTGTTGGTGGGAGGAACACCTGTGTGACCTCGGCTTCGATCACAGAGGATGCGAGAACTAAACGCATGTGGAAGATAAAAACAGCGGTGGGAGGGACAGAATACCGCGCACAAATAATAACAGCGCAAGACACCAGACAGCCTAGCTTAGTCAACCAGCCAGCTAGGAAGGGTGGCCCATGATCCACAACTCACCAATTAATAAGTGGTTACGCCACACATAAGTCCTCCTCCCTAACAATATACCTGTTACGGAGATCAATTTACTTGCCTCGCACTGCACGTAGCTGTATCTGGGGGTGCCAGGGTGCAAGTATCGTCTGCTGCTTTCATACGACAACGACCGGGTATGTACCGAAGGGCATATTCAGTTGTGTTTTGAGGTATTTTGTCACGGCTTGTCATATCTTACGGATCTGAAAACTACCATACAGAATACGATGGTAAGATCCTTGAGCGTGACGATGCTGATCTTAAGCACGACAGTACGACCCTTGTACACGATTTTACGACCTTTAAGCACGACGGTGCGACCATTGAGGGTAATAAACTGGCACTACATGACCTTTGGGTATGGTGGCCTTGCTTCTGATTTGACCCTTGTGCAATAAGGCCAAAGTTCGTGGTCATTACACCCAAGGGTAATTTCGCCTTCTCAAGGGTCGCACCTTCTTGATCAAGAGGTTTACAAGTGTAGGTTTATGAGAATTTATTCCCTGGACCTAAACACAAAGCTTGTTTGTGTGTAACGGGAAGAGAGTTTTACACCCGTGTCCCGTCTCTTAATCTTGTGTATGTACGTACTGTCTTTATTCCTGATTGTGTACACTCAGACACTTACACCAGTCAAAGCCAGGAAGGATGAACGATTGGGATTGGCTGTGGGCCGACTGTCACGTCCAAGAATCGAACCCACACTGATTCATGGTCAGTGTATAATTACTTATTTGTAATTTCTGAACTGTGCATTACTTGGTACATTGATACAGTTTAAACTCTTAGAGCCCCGTCTCATGTACTTTCTATGCAACGAAAACTTTTATATCTTTGTTAGCTGTCGGCATTGACAGTCTCCTAGCTTAGACCATTCCAACCATCCAACACCCTCATACTGAATCAGTGTTTCTTTACCCTCTTCTTGACCGTCCTCTTAGTCATCTTCTGATCGTGGCCTCTGGTAGTCCCGGTACTGCCATCCAGTTGATTAAATCACTTTAAAGGCTGTAATCAACTCGCCCCTCTTAATTCAGTTGCCATTTTGGTTGCTCTTCTCTGGACCCAGTCTATCATATCTTTGAGGATCTTTAAGTGTGGTGAATAGGCTTGAGAGGCGTAAGCCAGGTATGGTCTGTGTTGTGAATAGCTTACCAGATATTTCCTTACCCATATACTGAAATACTATTTTGATATTTGACAGCAGACGATTTACTTCTTTCGCAGTCGATTCTTAGGTCTTTTTTCACGAGTCGAATCCCGTAGCTTATTTCCCAGTAATCAGTATTCACACTAAGGATTTCTTTTGCTGAGTTGCATCCACTTTACGTTGGACTTAATCTCATAATCCAGTCGTCAGATCAACTTTGGAGTTCGTCCAGTTGCCCCTGTAAGCTGATGCAATCGTTCTCATTCCTTATTTCTCTCAAAACAATGACATCATCCGCAGGCATGCTTAGGTACGACGGTAGTTCTCCATGCTCGTCGCACCGTCATGCGTAAGTGGTTGAAGTTTTGACTGAACACTTGGGCCAACGCTTATCACAAGACGGTCACTAAACATACGCTGCACTGCATAGTGACGCCTTGACACACAGGACACGCATCACTGTATTGATAAAAAGTGCTCTTTTGCCGACCTGTGGGTCGTCTCACAGTGATCATCAGGATCAGCTACCATCCTCGGCAATGGATATAATTGGGTTAGATTGACTGACTGAAGACCCATTGCCACCTGCTTGCACGGCCGCTACCGCGGGTGGCAGGAGGGAGACTCAACGGTTGAGTGTTTGTCATGCGCTGACCGGTTTACTTCTCAGAGGAGACACTTGGCACTCCACCTGGCCCTCTAGTACCTCTTGGCGCGCTACTCATCGGTGAGTGCGTCTGGTACAGCTGCAGTAAGCATATCTGGCCTGATGCAGTGCGCAGCTTCAGTTAGAGAGGAAACGCTAGTAGGAAACGAGTCTACTGAAGGTAGATTATATAGTCGAAGCAGGTCTCGAAGTCCCAGACCCTCTTTCTTATGGGAGTGTTGACGAATATGTCGCCCGTGGATCGGTGATCTGGGCTGCGCAGTTAAATGCTCGTTAAATGTGTCATCGATCTGAGGAGGACGATGATCCGGGTGAATCAACTCACACCTGGCGGCATGAACCAACCGCTCGTGGTGTCCACACTGGGGCTGGTGGACTCGGGCACCTGCATGCACTCTGGGACGAACCTCCCATTGCGTTGCCGTCAATGGCCTCCGATGCAGACGGCATCGACGGTCGACCCTGTCCTGCCCCTACTGGTGCCTGCATCCCATGGCCCACACTGGTTGGCCGGCTTGGGTTCTGGCGGGCACTGAAGATCATACTAAACATACTGTGTGCTTCGTCTTGCTTGTTAAGAAGGCATCAGTTGCGGTTTTGCTTTTATATATGTATACGTGTATATACTTCTTATACTTATATACCCCAGAACCCTCTCTCAAGAAAGGGCTTTGGTGTTACCCAGGGGCTCCTGCAGCCCAGGGCTGCGTTACACTCAGTAGCAGGGATAGGATGAACTCCTTTGGAGCCATGTCTTTCCTGACGAGAGTACTCTTTGTCGTCAACTGACGACGGCACACAGCCTCGCCAAATGAGAATAATGAGTGGGGATCATTAATTGGCTCAAGATAGCGGCGACGGTAGCTACACGAAGAAGAGTGGCCGACCAGGGAAGAATTAGCGCCATTGAACACATCAGGCCAATCAGGAAAGGGGCTGCTCCTCCGGAGGTCACAGAAGCTTTTCTTTTCATGGTATGTTATTTTTCTCCGTGCTGAAGGCTTTACCAAAACGTTAGGAAAAAAAAAAAACCTGCTGAGGCTTAATTGTTTCCATACCTACTGCCCTTCCTGCCCTCTCGTACATGAGGGGTTGGGCGCGACAGTGACAAACCCGCCATAGGCCTTAAAATCCGGTTTCTGAATGATACCAAGATCGACTGTCCTGACTTTTATCATACAGTAATGCATTCAGAAGGCTGGCTCGTCACAGTCGTGCTGGAGTTGCGTTTGGTATTAGAACGGGCGACCGACCGTCCGACGCGTTCTGGCTAATGAAAAAAAAAAAAAGGTAGAAATTTACGAGCGTAGCAACGACGAACCCGCCAGAGGCAGGAACCAATGAATGTCGCCGCTGCAGGCTTGTGACTCCTTTCAGCCAATGGGTATCACGCTAAGCCTCCCTGGCCAGTTTTACACCTGGTGCATGTGTTTACTCACGTGTGCCGTGGTTGAGCTTGCTATGTTTTGCTAGTAATTTAGCGGAAATTGTGAGCTGAATGGGATCACCTGGTAGTGAATTGCAGCCTAGAAAATGCAGCCTAGTTCGCCTGGTTACTCTCAGAGGAGGAAGGAGAATGTCGAGTTGTAGAAGCGTATGGGATCAGCACTGAAGATGAGTTCGTTTGTTTAAGATTATGTTTATTATTTGGATTGTTTTATTCCCCTTTCTCCTTTATCTTTATAAATTTATAGCCTTCCTCACGTGCGATGTAGACAACGGAAGGATGTCGTGATGTACCCTCTCGCGGGGAGACGATTCCTGTAACTCATTACTCTCCTATGTAGGAGTCGTCGCCTGGTCTGTCCACACTCTTCTCCATCCTCATGACTATACGTATTCCAGGGTCAGACTTCATTTGTTCGCCCTCTGCTGAATCCCGTCTAAATTCACCAGGAAACATTTACGTAGGTCAGGAATGGCGTTGTTCCCAGCACCGGGCCATTAGTTACCCATCACCCAAACGTGAGAAGGATGCTTTAAATTGCATCGTCTCTTCTCTCTTCAGGCAATTATTAATCCGCTTCAGTCCTCCTCCCCAGACATCGGCCAGAAAGTTTAGCTTCGTCATCATTCCTTTGTGGAGGACAGGATCAGATGTCATCTGGCAGTCCATGAAAATACAATGCCCTCCCCACCCCCTTAACTCCTTTTCCCTGGTATGTTGCTGAGTTTGCACAGAAGTCTAGTAAACTCGTTACACAAGATCTATTCCTTTTGAACTCTTGATGTCATCTGCTTTGGACGCTATTGCAAGGGAAATACTCTTCCAACTGCTCGTTAGGGACGCTGGTATCTTTAACAGGGGTGCGTTTCTGTTACCTTTTTTATTTTCAACACTGAACCAACATGAGCTGTCCCTTCCATCCCATTTGAACATTTATTTCTTTTTTTTTTTTTTGAGCAACGTCGCCAGTGGCCTGGCAAAGTCGAGCTCTCGAAATACGAGATGCCATCTGAGCCATGGACGTTATGCCGGTCCAGTTCCTTTATGAGTCTCATCACTTCAGCAAGACTGAATTCAGTGTTCCTATTCAGCATCTCTCCCTCCCGTAGCTGGGAGTAATAGTAACGTCCGGGTCTCTTAGAATGAACGCACAGAAACGTAGTTATTAACCGTTTGTGGCATACGAGGAGGGAGTTGTACTGCACTCGTGGGGCCCCGTGTCTCAGACTATCGTACAGCTTTTTAAACTACCGTATTCCGATAGTAATCAAAGTCTCGTAAGTCAGTTTATACTAATCGTGTGTGTGTGTGTGTGTGTGTGTGTGTGTGTGTGTGTGTGTGTGAAAATGTATGAAACACCATTAGTAATCCCTGATGGTATTCGTTTTGATACTTGCGAGAAATTATGTACGTCCGTTTCATCACAATTTCTGGAAATCATCACTCGTGCTCAAAGTGAAAGTTTAGTTATGGGAGGGAGCGGCACCCCTCGCTCCCTGAGTGGCAGTGGTAGGGCGTGAGCTGACGGGTGAGGCGGGTCTCTCCACGCTGGTCGTCACAGGTCATTGCCTAAGGCAGGTAGGGAGAGTATTCCTACACGGTGCCTGTACCCCATGTTGCGGCCTTGCTGCCGGCTCTGTGGGCCAATCTCTCTCTCTCTCTCTCTCTCTCTCTCTCTCTCTCTCTCTCTCTCTCTCTCTCTCTCTCTCTCTCTCTCTCTCTGCCCCCCAGCCTTGCCGAGTGTGTATTGTTGAAGGTGGCCTCTCATTATTATGCTGCGTGGTGGCCACAGCCCCCCGGCCGGACTCGACTCTCTCAGGCTTGGTAAGGCCGTGTTGGCCCAGCGCTCCGACACCCGTTAATAACCTGCCTCAGGTGGGTGTGTGTGTGGGCGACCCCAGCACACCCACCATGGGGGCACTGTCCTCCAGTCCCCCACGCCATACACCCACCACACACCCAGCACCCAGTAGTGGGCATTATCCTCCAGACCCACCACACCATACACCCACCACACACCCAGGAGTGGGCATTGCCCTTCAGGCGCATCATTTCTCATATCAAGTACATACTAGCAAATCAGACTCTCAGGTCCAGCGTGGTGTTCCGCAGGCGAGAATCCTGCTCATTCCAAGTGTTGGGGTGTAAGTAGCTGTAGAATCAAGTGCTTGTTTATCTACTGTGAACATGGGTGGGAGGGTCTCACGGGGCAGGGTGGAGGGAGGGAGGAGGAGATGCATCGGTGGGAGTCGGGTGCCTAGTACACATGCACCTTCGAGAGAGGGAGAGCAGTGATGACGTCTTCACTGTCCAAGTTCCGCACGTTCCGAGGTCAGGTCAACATCTGGTACGTACAAGGTACCTGGATATGATATTCCATTACCATTCACACGACGCTTAAAGTTCATGAGAGTACAGGTACAATGTATAAAGTGGCCACAACTTCCTCTTTTGAATGTCTCTTTGCTCATCCCAAGGCCCATCAGTGACCTCAACACAATGCTAGAATAGTTCCATTGGCCTTCACGTCGATAAGCATCGCCTACGCGTAGCGCAGGTGGGCAGACTCGGCATTACAAGTAGATTATGACCAAAGAAACGTTTAGGAATGTTTCGTTGGTAGGTGAAGGGTGTCTGGGACTTCAGGAAACGTTTGATAATAGTTAAAAGTTAGGTGAGTGTGCCTGTAACTTCAGAAAACGTTTAGACAGTGGAGGTTGTATTCAGCTGCGGGAAACGTTCAAGAATATGTAGAGGAAAAGTGTAGTGAGTGTGTGTAGCTTTGGAAAATGTCTTGGAATGGCTCAAAAAGGATGTAGCTGCAAGGAAAACGTTTGGTACTGTGGTCAAGTAGACAGTACCCATTTGGCGTCGGTCTGGCCAGCCGGCTGGTGACCTTGGAACCTGTGCTGGAAAGTGAGGGTTGTGACCTCCCCACTTACCCACCCACCACCTTGAAATAGCCCCACACACCCACCCCGTCCTCCCGACACACACCAGCTGGAAGAGCAGCTGCAAGACGTGCACCCTTGTGTCATCCGCCAATACGCACGGAACTCGCTGCGTCAAACATCTGATGTTACTTAAGAGATTCTCGCACAAATGAATGCGTCATTGATGACATAGCTAAGCAGCAGCCGAGTCTGGACGCCCAGATGATATAACTGGGGCTTTATTTCTCTACTGATTACAAATGTACTAAACCCTGATGTACAGTACTGCATCGCAATTGTATACGTAAGCCTTTTACGTCGACGTGTCATTTAGAGGGAAGATGAACCTGGTTATTATGTTCAACATAAGGTGGCCTTGCTGACTTAACGTACTGTGCTGTACCACAGTGTTGTTAGTTATGTACCTGAGTTTTATGATTGTTAAAGTCGGTTATTGACAGTATAATTGCCATTTTAAAACAGTTTGGTAAGATTTGTACGTAAATGCGCACATGAAGAACTGAATATGATTACGAGTTTGTGAATATATGAACACACACTCACACACACACACACACACACACACACACACACACACACACACACACACACACACACACACACACATTACGAGCCTCTGCAGTGCAGCGGCTAGCGTTGCGACTCGCCAGTCTAACAGGTCCGGGTTCGAATCCCGGAAAGGGCAGCCGACTCGCAACCAACCCAGCGTCTCATCCTTCCCATTTAGGGTGAACGATAGATGGGTACCGGGCGTAAGGTGTTTGCGGTGCATTAGGTAAAGACATGGTACACATACCAAATTAAGTGACTCAAGTGATGGGGTAACTTAAGTGTAAAACTCCATCCACGTCACACGCAAATAGTAATCACAAATAGTAATCAAATATAAGTACCTACATCAGGACACAGGCTATACTGTGTACTGACGTGTATTTCAATCTCATTCACCGAAATGACACTACCTCCTTTGCGCTACTAATATCTTTCGTACAGTCATTAAAAATCACTTCCATTATTCAGCATTGCTCATATCAGCTGTCGTGTGAATCATGTGTCACGAATGAAATCACTCGCCATCGTTCACTGCAATCACTCGTATTAGTTATAATTCTACACTTCTGATGCCTTGACTTTATAGGTAACAACATGGGATCGTTCTGGCCCAATCACGTTTCGCGACTCGAACTCTCGGTTTAACTCGAGCCATTTGTTGATTAATCCATTGCAATTGATCCCTCGACGTTCGTCTAGCATGTGTCGTCCTCAGTTCATTACTTAGTCTTCACACGAGACATTCCTGTCACCACTCAGCTCCCACTCATGCAGGTGTTGTCTTCAAGTCACCTCACTAATCATGGGCTAGCAGCTCTCGCCTCATTTTTATTGATCCTCCTCATATATATATATATATATATATATATATATATATATATATATATATATATATATATGTGTGTGTGTGTGTGTGTGTGTGTGTGTGTGTGTGTGTGTGTGTGTGTGTTCCTATGAGTCCACGGGAAAATGAAACACGAAAAGTTCCCAAGTGCACTTTCGTGTAATAATCACATCATCAGGGGAGACACAAGAGAGAAATGTAACAGTCAGGTGATATACATCGAAGAGACGAAGCTAGGACGCCATTGTGTCTCCCCTGATGATGTGATTATTACACGAAAGTGCACTTGGGAACTTTTCGTGTTTCATTTTCCCCGTGGACGCATAGGAATATCTTGATCACGCGCAAAACTGTGATCCTTTCCAACATATATATGTGTGTGTATGTGTGTGTGTATGTTTCCTTAGATGTATTTTTATGGCTGTAGCGGTTGCATAGCGAGTGTCATCATGTGATATTGTAGGACCACCAGAATTATTGGTGGTGCAAGGCATGCCCTTGCGGTACCTCACGCGACCTTCACAGTGTGACCTCTGGCGCTGATCCATCCTGTGGCTCTTGTCGTTGCTGGGCTGCAGGTCCAGGTCCAGGTCCAGCTGAGTGTTGACCATAAGATATATATATCTCTGTTGCCCATACGGTCCAGGTCCGCTGCCCATATTGTGCAGGTCTGCTGCCCTTATGGTGCAGATCTGTTACCCACTCGATACAGGCCCTGCCGCCTGTTGTTGGCTTGTTGCAGATCCTCCTGTGAATCTTGCCCATATGTTATAAATCGGGCTGGCATACAATTTTCCAATATATATATATATATATATATATATATATATATATATATATATATATATATATATATATATATATATATATATATATACACGCACACACACGTCTCGCGAAGATATAATCTTTCTTGTCATCTCGTACTTGGGCAGGTTGGGTTTCCCAGCTGCACTCTGTAGGTTTATTGTATCTACAACACACTCTTCGCCCATCTCTCTTTCTAAATCCCCAACACAAATTTCCCCCCCTCTCCTGTGGCGGCTCTGTATTTCCATGACCCACTGAACATACTTGAAGTATCACTGTAACATCTAATCCCTCTTAGAAACCCAACACTGCACGTATGATCGTCTGCCTAGCAAGAAGCTAGTTCTTTTCAAGTGCGATAAAATCTCTAGTGACCAGTTGCTCCTATTATACCAAAGAGTCCGTCCTTCTATGGGCTAATCAGACGTGTTGTGGGTGGTTGAAACACATGCATGTTTACCACAACCAAGGACAGACGTATACCATATGGGACATGGCGTTTATATACTGGGTTATTAGAACGTTGGTTATACTTGGCTGTTATGATAATCCGATGCTCAAGGGTCGCACCGCCGGTGTGTTCAGCCTATTCTAACGTCAGTACAATTTAACTGATGTTGGTTTGTGTGGCACGGGCGTCCATCGAGCAGCCCGTCTTAGCATTAAACCAGGATTTTCACAGACTCTATGAAAATGAATATAACTGTCCAATATCTTACATTTAAAGTTGATTAAACTTTTTTTTTTGGACTGCTTTTGTATTACTGTTAAAAAAGAAATGACTGGGTAACGGGCTGTATACATCACCATTGTTATCAGTAAATATATTCATGCAGCCTTCATACATATGGATATCTAACATCTCTGGTGTATGGTCCTACACGACCGTTGTTACGCAGCAAGGGTTTATCAACAAACAGCATCTGCACACACACACACACACACACACACACACACACACACACACACGTGTGCGCGCGCGCGAGCTCAGGAGCAAACCCCGTTGTTTTTTTCAATGTTGTCAGTGGGACAAGTTCAGTAAATCTGTGTGGGAGTTTTATGTAATCCTGGACTTGTATGGAGTGTAGCCAAGACTGGACCTACAGCTATGACGTACAGGTTCGCTGTGCACCTGACTCTGCTCTGTGGCGGTGCCGTGGTTAGTTATGCGTAGTTGAGCCTATCCCCGAAATGGCAAAATTATTTTGGAGAATGGAAAATTTTTTTTGTGTGTCGATTTATGTGGATTTCAACGGTGATATGAAAGAAAAGATGTGTGAGATTCAGTTAACAGTGATAAACGATAAATACATTTCATACATCCTAAGTGTGCTGTATTTTAGGGATCCTTTTTTTCAGCTGATTATTTCTGTATCCTGTCCAAGTGTGTTGGGGAACACCTTATTTTCTGTCGGGGTCTGTTCTGGATGGGCCCGGCGTTGGATCGCCTTACGAACATATAAATGCAAATCAGACCATTTACCGTCATTGGAATGGATCAAGCTGGTGTGTCCTCGCCTTACTCTAGGTGGGCGTGGTGTCATTGGGTGTAGTCTGGCTTTGACCTTGTTTGCCCTTATTTATTGACAATCGTCAACCCTTGGGAGATCCCAGCCACGACAGCCTTTGGCTTTGATGACAATCATTGGTTGCAGCTGTACCGCCACCTCGGATCATGCAAACCTAGGGTCTCCTCCCTCACCTGAGGCTAAGGCCCGTGTGCTCTGGGGTCTTAGTGCTGTACCCTGTGAACCTCGCTGCCATCTTCTCCCCAGCAGCGTATCATCATATACCTGCTGGGAAAGGATACCCACAACCTCTGATTTATAACCTGTAACATGACGGGGGATTGGGGATTGGTCCCTCCTACCTCCACTTTCCAACCCTTATGGTCGGAACTGAAATGCTTGTAGTTCTCTTTATGGCCACGGAGGCAAAAATGAACCATATTTTCCTGTTGTAGGTTGTTTGACCTGATGGTGGTTTTATATGAGTTTGGTTAATTCATGCCGGGGTTAATGAGGAGATCTGAGTCTCGTAGGTCAGGGATCCGAAAGAGGGTGTTTGATCTCTTGACCTCCCTCGATGTAATTCCAGCATAGTGCAGGTTCAGGCCAACCTGGCCCTTCTTCCTTACTCGTTTGATCAAAGACTCGCTCGAGGAACCGACATTCCTGAGAGCCACTTGGAAAGACTTATGCTAATAGCGTGGGCTGGAGAGGCAGGACTTCCCAGAGGCCTGGTGGTCCGAGGGAGGAGGGGCCTTCACGCTGTCGTCAGCGTGAAGGAAGGGTCTATACAGAGGGACGACAGTTACCAGGACACACCCCTCGGGTAGAGACGACCTACTCCGCCTCACAGTTTCAGATTTCCCATTAAGTGAATGTAGCAGTGAAGACGCAAAATAACCAACCAGTATCACTAATTCACTGTTATTGTATAATTTCGTGAACTGTTCACTGTTGACGCAATAGTAAGATACACACGTTTTTATTATATTGTTCATTTAATTCAGTAATTCTATTTTATCTTGTATGAAAATAAGGATAAGAATAGCGCGTCTGTCTCGAGATAGGAAATGACTGTCATTGTTTCTGTGATATTCATGTTTCATATAAAAAGATTCTTAAGAAACGAATTAAATATGTCAGCATTGATGAAGGAAAAAAATATTTTGTATCACATGTTCGTTGCCTCATTAGTGTGTCGAGAACAGTGCCTGATTGGCTGAATGCCACAGGAGCAGGTGTTAGAGATCTGTGAATGTTTATAGACAGTCCTGTGGCACTGTCATCCCAGTCGGAAGTAGACTTTGGTCCAACTGAGTAAGTCGGCCACTCTCTGGAGGTGTCTCGGTCATGTGGATGAAAGGTGGACGTGAGGAGTGAATGATATTCAGATGTACAATATGATGGACAACCTTGGTCGGTGAGGGACGGGAGGGGGGAGAGAGGGATGGCCGGCTGGGCGCCGAGGGTCGTGTGGGCCGGTGGGACGTGGGAGGACCTGCTCCCTCTGCGTCGTGGCCGTTGCCTGCCGTGCCTCCACCTCCCTCCCCTCCCGACGACGCCTCACCTTACCTTAAGCGCATGTTCCTCGTGCCTGACACCGACAGCGTTTGTTAGCGATAGTTTACCGCCTGAGGAAACCTGATAAACCACCGTAATAGATTACAATTAAGCGGGGATAGGCTAGTTTAGGCTTAAGCAGGAGTGCGGCCGAGTGGGAGGGACGTGGGAAGTTTCAATATTTGCCTTGAGGTGAACTTATTGGGCAGCGCCCCACGTCTTGTGAGGGTTTACGTCCATACATTCTTGTCTCATAGGAGCTGACTCACCACCAGGAACGTATGGGCATCATCGTCCATGAGCCCAGATTGAAGAACCCGAGTTTATGAATAAGCCTTGTACTCAAAAATTTACACACTAATTCGATCAGTCTTAGCAAGTGTTGAGAGTGTGCAAGATGATGTGATCCTTGTCTCTGGTGGGGACATGGTCTGTGCATGACCATCATGTGCGTCACACACACACACACACACACACACACACACACACACGACACGTCTTCATGTGTTGGGTTGCAGCAACACCCGCCCGTTTACCGTGTATGCAAGCATCTCTGGGTTGGGTCGCCAGCCCACCCTACGCCATTGCCCGGTGTGTTAGGTTCAACGAAGTGTAAGTCACTTTAATTACCACAAGGTAGTAAAACGATACGGAGTTGATGTCAGGTGTGTGTGTGTGTGTGTGTGTGTGTGTGTGTGTGTGTGTGTGTGTGTGTGTGTGTGTGTTGACTATATCCGAAGCCCGTTTTTGTGAGGTCACTATCTTCCTCTAGATGGATTATATTATAGTGAAGTCGAGAGGGAGTTCTGGTAGTCGAAGGATGGTGAGCTGTGGTGGGTGGAGGTGGTGAGGCCGTCATGCTCCGGGACAGCCTGTGGCACACTGCTAGGGGAGTCATGCGGGCGCCCAGTTGTCTGAGTTAATGATGACCCACACATGATACACACTCTCTCTCTCTCTCTCTCTCTCTCTCTCTCTCTCTCTCTCTCTCTCTCTCTCTCTCTCTCTATCTAGATTTTTCCTGCGGTGAGTGCTAAGCGTTAGCCTTGCCTGTTGGCGAAATGACGTCGTAAGTGCTCTCTCTCTCTCTCTCTCTCTCTCTCTCTCTCTCTCTCTCTCTCTCTCTCTCTCATATATATATATATATATATATATATATATATATATATATATATATATAGGTATGTATATTTGCGTGTGTGGACGTGTGTGTATATCCATGTGTATGGGGATGGTTGGGCCATTTCTTTCTTCTGTTTCCTTGCGCTACCTCGCAAACGCGGGAGACAGCGACAAAGCAAAATAAATGAAAATATATATTATATATATATATGTGTGTGTGTGTAAACGACTAAGAAGTATAAACAAATAATATCTTGTAAGAGGACATGTAACTCTTACGTGTATATATATTTTTTTTCATGCTGACGTCAAGCCAGTGATCACAACACCATTATTATAATATACATGAGGTACGCAGTGCCTTACAAAGATTGAGAATGAGCTTTTGTTGATAATTCCACGATATAATGATAGGATTAAATACCAGTGGGAATGACGAGAGATGTTGTGAAGCCGACAGGTCACAGCGTCACGCAGATACGTGAATGTTGCCGCGTCAACTTAAAAGAAAGTAGAGCATTAGGGAATATAATGGCAAGTGAAAATGTGTCTGTTGATGAAATTACTTGAACAAGTCACGCGTCCTGGGCTAATGTATGCAAATGAATGTGGGCATTAAAGTCGGGGGAGGAGGAGAAGGTTGGTTAATTACATGTAAATCATTTCAGACGTTAATGAGGAAGACCAAGAGAGTGTGTGCACACGGGGTGAGAGCTGGAGGTCTTCTCTTATGCATTGTGAAAGAATACAGAACTTTGGTCTGGATCGCAGTGGAGATTTTGAAAGGTAAAATGTGTGCTAGAGAGGAGAGAGAGAGAGAGAGAGAGAGAGAGAGAGAGAGGACTGGAAGTGGTGTCGGAGGTCAGGTTAGGTGGGAGGAGGGCCAGCGAAGTCAAGGAGGACGTGATGCAGGGAGTGGCAGCAGCAGCAGCAGATCTGGCGTGCAACGACCGGCGAGGGACACCTCTCTGAACGCGACCCAAGGGGTCGTACCGTCGTGCTTAAAGGGTCGTACTTTCGCGCACAGTGAGTCAAGCAGTGTACGAATGGTCTTGGTCTGGCGAAGGCTGAGAGCTGGTGTGGTGGATGAGATGTATTCCCTTATATCCTGAGGTAGTGTGTGACGGTGGTGTGTTGTTGGTAAGGCAGGCAGGAGACTCTCCTTCCTTAGACGCTGGACGAAGCTGGCCCCAGACAGTGCACCCGAACCTGTGTTCCTACCACTGTTCCTACGCCCGACACCATGTAGCCAGCAGGTGGGCTAGGGTTGTTGTAGTGATACCCCGGTGGTTTTGATGACCAGTTCATGGCTCTTCAAGGCGAGCTGGCCACCGGAGGTTTTAGTTGTCCTTTTGCTTCCCTGAGGAGCTTATGAATGTAGAGTGTAGAGGATGAGTCTTCACACTCGTGAACTCTGTCTATTATTCTACCTTCATATGAATGTATATAAGCAGTTTTAAAGCACGAGTGCGTTTGTATGGCCCCAGTATATTGTACCATATAAACATGAGTATGCCAAAGTCATGCATCAGGCAGTCGAGGTAATGTCTGGAAAGATAGAACCGTCTAGAATACTTGATCGATCGAAGCAATGGCAGTTTATTACGTCACTTTCCTCACTCCCAGAAGCTCAATAAAATCTAGCAGGTCTTCGATCCAGAATGCCTTAAGAGTCCCTTGCAGACAGACGCCCCCTCCTTGCATTGAGTCGGGTTGGCCTGCCAGCCCTCCTTCCCTTGATGGGAACGGGGATGGATGGGATTGCTGACAGACATCCTCCTCAAGATGCAATACTAGGAGTTACCAGGTCTTAAGGTAGTTGTGCGGCACCTTAGTTAGCCCGGGCTGCGGTGAAGACACTAGGTAAACACTTCACCCAAGTCCCAAACCCAGTGTACAACCCAATTGACACGTACAACACAGTGTTTCAAGAGCCTTCCATGGCGTCTCTGCTTTCACTCTCCCGTCTAAAGCTGTATAGATTAAGAGTTCAGGTTACTGTCACTGTCCTCCAACACGTAACCTTGCCCTGGACTATCAGTCTTCTCTTACCTGGTTCTCCCAAGTACGAGCAACACTGCTGACACCGGACAAGACTAGCGTGACATCCTGACTCTCGCTGCTTGGCTTGGCTGAGCTCAACCTGGATTGGAGTCTTTTGTGATTCCCCCTAAGACGCGTGAAGGTCAGGGATTTGAACAATATCAGAAGCATTTATTGAGGGATCATGCAATACAGAGGCCAAGAGTGACGTCTGGGGAAATGGGCATTTGTTGCTTGTTTGTTGCGTGTTTTTAGCTTGTCTGAGTGTGTCCAAATGTAGAGTGAATGGAAGGAAAAGAGAGGGAGCAAGAAAAAGAGGGAAGACTATTGAAGGGATGTATATGTTTTTTGCTTAATTTCATGTAGATGAAAATTTACCGTACGTATCCTTAACCTTGTACGTAGATGCCGACAGTATGTCTCCCTTACAGTTTCCATGAGGCGGAGTTCTCTCGACAGGTTGGGTACCACCTCGACTCCCAGGTCCCTCTCTCGCAGATTTCCGCAGCTAATTTCATGCTTGATACTGTTGGCCTCGAATCCTTTCACTCTGTTCCAGCTTAACTATTCTGCATTTACTCGAACTGATTTTCAACCATTTACCAGATGAACTTTAGAATTTGTCTTCGTCCCCTTGTAAGTATATGCAGTCTTCATTATTCTTTACTTTTCTCATGACCTTAGCTTCATCCGCAAATAAATTCAGGGTTAAACCCAGTCTTTTTGATGAGTTTTTTAGAGGACCCAGCCCTGTAGCAAGCCGCAAGTGACCTTAACCCATTTTTGAGACTTCCTTGATAAGTATCCAGTGTTCCCTTCCACTAAAGTATTTTCCTTTTCCTTCGAGGGAGTCGTCCCCTTATTCTTGCATGAAGATCCGGCTTCTTTTCCAGCCTTCCTTGTGGTACAGTGTCAGACGCTCTCGGACGGTCCAGGATCACGAGGTCCACTTGCCCTTCCTTGTCTTACACCGAGCTCACTTTGTCTTCGAATTGGAACGAAAGACCTCGTTGTCCTAGATCCGTGTGGCCTCCCACTTGTGAATGAATACGTATTTCCTCTAAATTTGTTTAGTATATGAATATATGTACTTTTGTATGTACTTATATACATATACAGATGTGTGTTTGTGTGGTGGTGGTGAGCCATATTAGTTCCCCTTTAACCTATCGTATAATCAGATCCAATAATGACGCGGTACACTGATGATACCGGTGATGGTTTTGGACCCTAGTGTTTATGTGTGGCCACTTGCCTGTGACAGACATGGGGTACAGGGGGTGCCAGCATCAACAACACTGGATCAAACAGGATAACATCAGGTCAGACGTTGGGTCACGTTGAGAAGAATTGAGTGATTGTAATGGTTGTAACTAACTTAACGGAATTAACCCCCCCACGTGAGCACGAGGGTCAAGTCAGATCAGGTCAAGTCAAAAGGCCAAGCCATCATTCCCAAGGGTCGTAACTTCGTGTTCATGAGTCGTATCGTCATATTCCAGAGTTGTGCCGTCTTGCTCAAGAGGTTAACATCTGGGGGTCATCGACACCACTGGCTTGGTGTAGGCAACGGGGGTATCATTCTGATTAACCCACGTCAGACACTACAGACACAACCTGCTGGCACTTATGATCATAATTATCAGGTTATCTCTGGGTATGACGATTCATGATTATCACTTCAAAAGAAAATTGCTTTCCGTAATAAACCTGCAGTGAAGATTTCAGTCTCTGTCTCATCTTTAATCATATTCTTCCTCGTATGAGGTGAACCAGTGTTGAAAGACAAGTGGATGCAATTGGTCGGCTCCATGCAAATGGGAACGGAATTAAAAGGATGAGCGATTACCCGGGAACGGTGAGGAGGAACAGCCTGGGGCGCAAGCGGTGGCTGAGTCATGGGTAAAAATGACGACTAAGTTACCTGTGGAATGTGTTTGTGTAGCTAACGTAAGTTGGCCTCTTCTGTCGACGTTGTCACTCGGATAACTCTGACCCTTGCCAGTACCAGTGATATATATATATATATATATATATATATATATATATATATATATATATATATATATATATATATATATATATATATATAATCATAATTATTTACTGTATTGGCTTTCCCCGCGGCAAGGAGGTAGCATTTAGATCATTACTGAGCCTTTGAATTGGAAAGATCATTTAACTCTTTCCTCCGTTTCTGGCAAAAGTAATACAGGATGGAATGATGTTCTTTTGTTTTATACCTACTCGACGTTGTCTGCCTCACCTAGGTAGTTTCGAGAACATACAGTTAGGAAGCTAATCCTTATTGGAAAAATCCGATCTTGGCTCCTCCCTCTCTCGCTTCTTTTGCGAAGTAATAACATAGGAGGGGGAGGAATTTCAACCCTCCACAACCTCCATCCTCTCTAATAATCGTCATCTGACACGCAAGAGAACGTGTCTAAGAATATATATATATATATATATATATATATATATATATATATATATATATATATATATATATATATATATATATATATATATATATATATATAGATAGAGAGAGAGAGAGAGAGAGAGAGAGAGAGAGAGATGCGTGTGTGTATTTACAATCCTTGGTAATCTTGCATTGATTTACCTCGTCAAATCCCTGGTCCTTATTTGTAAATCTTCTGAGTCCAATCCTTACAACATAATTAGCTTACATCTCTCTTTGTTTATATCTGCTCTGTACCAAGTCACTTATGGCATAGAACCACGAGAGAAATGGAAAATACGATCAGAAAAACAATTTTTTTATGATTGTTTCTCTTCCATCTGGATAAGAAAGCAATAAGATGGCCTTGGTATAGCCTTACCCCTGTACTTGGAGTCGCACATAACGATGGGAAGTCACAATCAATAGATATTATTACATGTCTGCAAATCCCCCAGGTCTAGGTGATGTATTATATTGTAGCATGTGTAGAGAGAATTAGATTCGTCTATACGGCAGCCTATCTCATATTGGTACGTCTCGGTTGTGGAGATGTCATGGGTCATGAAACAACGGATTAGATACGTACACATATGCACGCATACGTACGTTACAGACGCACTTATGTAGGTACTCAAACGCTCCCATCTCTTGTCTCTTGTTTTTTGATGTATATATTTTCTGCTGCTTTTTTAGGCCTTTAGCTAAGGGTAATTTAGTCTTTTATTATTGTTATTATCATTATTATTATTATTATTATTATTAGTAGTAGTAGTAGTTGTTGTTGTTGTATGTGCAGAAGGGAGATGAGACAGGATAGTTGGAGTTCAAATGGGGAGGAAATGAAGTGAATTAGGTAGGTGGGAATGAACGAGGCAGCTTATGGAAGGAATTATAGGAGCTATATGTCATGGGGTGTAAGAGAAGGCTAAGGTCATGGGTGCATTAAAGAGCGCGTGGAGGGAGAGATCATTGCCTGTTAGGGAAAAGGAGGGTATATGAGGTGGTATAGTAATGTGTATGGATGCGAGTCATAGAACTTCAGCACAATAAAAAGGAAGAGCGTGAGGACGTTTTGTGGTGTGGGCGGGGTGATCGTGTAGGGAATGACAGTGTGCCAGAGATTAGGTAGTAACGCAATCTGATTACGAGAGCTTTGTTATGCTTTATTTACTGAGCCTCCTCACCTTGGCTAAGAATAAGCATGATTTTCGTGTAATTTACTCCACTCGTGCCTTTCAAGGTCATTTTTTAACATCTTGCACATTTCGCCTTTACGTATTTTACTTTAGATTCATTAAGCTTTGAACTGGACAGTAACGTTTCTAAAACGCCCTCTGATTTAGTGTCTTATATACGTTGATGCACGTGATAATAATGTAGCTAGGCTTGTGGCAAGGCAGTTTTAAACGTAATGATAACAACACCTTCAGCAGGAAGTTACGGCTCTTAGGCAAGGGGCGGATCGAGGGTCCAACAGATGCAGCT
The DNA here is from genome assembly GCF_036320965.1 of Panulirus ornatus. Classification (NCBI taxonomy): domain Eukaryota; kingdom Metazoa; phylum Arthropoda; class Malacostraca; order Decapoda; family Palinuridae; genus Panulirus; species Panulirus ornatus. Next base: position 22,730,326 of record NC_092266.1, on the reverse strand, counting down.
GTTAAATGTTAAAAATAAATGTTGCATAGGCTTTCGAGAGGACCATACTAGTGTGCTACTTCAACACCTTCCAGAAATGTAAGTACACGGACACAAAATTATCTAGGAGTAAGGATTATGTGGTTCTTGGAACCAGAAGCACTGCGACATAAGGCAATACTGACCTACAACACTGCTGCTTCGCGGAATCCACTTGCTCACACGAATCCTTCGAGGATCACAGAACAAACTCTTTTATTTACAGCACGAAATGTCAAACGAACCGCAGGCAGTAGCGTTTGAAAATTGTCATATTTACATAAGAAAATACACAAATTCATTGGGTTTCCTCACTCATATGTTGGAGAATCTACGAACTTTATGGCAGCCAGTCAGTGATACAGCCATTTCTCTTCAAGATTGAACCATCGTGCACCTGGGTAAATCTTAATCGACTCGTCGCTGCTGGGTTGTGGGATTATATTTCTCCTAGAAAAATCTTAGATTGATCGAGGATGATGGATTTATAATGACCAGTGTCTCGTGGTTACCAGGTGTCGGGTAGAGCCCAGGAGGTCACGCAAGTGTTTTCGTCTGTCTGGACGACGTTTGGAAGTGTTAACAACACTTGGAAATGTGGATAGCTATAGTGGTAACGACTTTAGGAAGTGGGGTTAGCTGCAGTGTTAACGACTCTTGGAAGTGAGGATTTCTGCAGTGTCAGCAGCTTTTGGAAGCGAGCTAAACTTCATCAGTGTTAACACGGCGATAAGGTAATGTCAAACGTCGATGATTGCATCAGAAACATGTACCTCTGATAATCTCGTGTCTAACAAAACAATGAGAGTATTGTCCGTCCTTCTGTAGTACGGGTGTGATTGATGAATTCGTGTTGATAACATCAACCCGACTTTGGAGCAACCATACATGGTCATGCTGGTGGCCGTTGATCCGTTCACCTCTTAGCTGACACCACTTTGTAGATGTTGATTTCAGTCATTGTTTGTCACTGTAAAAAAAAGAATATGTGTTCAAGTTTTTCATGTTTATCACCACGGACGTAACTCTTAAAAAATCGCTTAATGGCATCATTTTTTTATGGGCTGTATTGAAAGAATTATCACAGTATGTATTTTTTGTAATGATAAAATCTTTATGATAGTTGTTCCAAAGACAATAAATTTCCGAATAAAGAAAATGAGGTTAGGAGAAAGGGCGGGCGGGTTGCGTCTAGCCAATAGTCAAGCAGTAGGGGAGCTAGGCTCTCGCCTTGGCTTACTCCACCACCTACCTCCTCTCGGCCGCCTGCGTCGCCCTCATACTCACTCGTCTGGTGCCACTAACAGTCGCCTCGCCTTATTTGTGCTGCATTGTTGCCGCCAACACCAGGCACCACGGGCTCTGCGTTTCAGTTATTGAGACTATGGAGAAAGTATTTATTAGTTTATTATGGAGTATAGCCCTGTAGTATAGGAACAAGTGTCCCATGTGTTTTACAAGATGGCATGAAGTCGTAGGTTTTAGGGTTGAGAAGGAAATTAGTATTTGTTTACCATAAGGGTTGGAACTCAAGTGCTGAATTGAACGACGATCCTGTCTTGTAGTTGCCTTTCATAAAAGGTAAAAAGATAAAAGCAAGTTTTTTTTTCATTTTAGTACATCTTTGTAGGCTTCCAGCGGTGTGAGGGAGCAATATATATACTTTCTGGCAAACTTTACAAAAAGTGAGTAGCAGAATGATTTTATTCCATCGATTTATTCGCTCCGACGACACTTGTGCTATCAAGGCAACGCCCACAGATGGGTTACATTTTCGATATAACAGTTACATCACTGGTAACGTTAGTGACGTATGATAAATAGCCTCAGTATGTTATCATGCCGTGTGATACTCTCGATTGCTTTTATAATGTATTATAGCTTAGAAAGTTACTGTAACAGCTTCGGCATACAGAAACTTCTGTAACATTGTATGATAGCATAGACAACGTTATTGCGACGGAGTATGATAGCTTCTTCATCGTATGATAGTTTCGGAAGCTGTTTTAAAGTTGTATCATAGCTCGGTACTGTTTTTGTAACGTTGTGTGATAGCCTTGGTGAAAGTTGTAACGTTTTACGATAGCATAGGTAGCGGTATAACGTTGTATGATAGCTTTGGTAGATATACACACGTTTTATTATAGCATTAGTAACGTTATTGCAGTGTTGTATGATAGCCTTGGTAAAAACTGTAACGTTTTACGATAACCTTGGTAAATACTGTGGGGTTTCATGAGATAGCGTAGGTAGCGTTATGATAAGAGATAGCGTTGGTAGCGTTATGATAAGAGATAGCGTAGGTAGCGTTATGATAAGAGATAGCGTTGGTAGCGTTATGATAACGTTGTTCCGATATATTGTTGTAATATTCAGGATGAGTAAGGCTGTCGTGCATGTTGTTCTCATCATTATTTCAGGCGTGATGTAGGGAGCTGGCTGGACTAGACTAGGCTTACAACAACCCCCTGCTGCCTGGGCGAGACTGCTCTGCTTGAAACAACATGGGTGTGTTTGTATCTACATGTGGGGGGAATAGGGAAGTGACAGGGGGAAAATGGAGTGGAACTTTGCTCGGGTGCTACAATAGGACTTACGTAGGTAAATAAAGAGGACTCACCTGGGTGGTTAAAGGGATGGGCGAATAAGTTACTAATTTATCTTGACCATGGAATATACAGCATGTTAGTTATTTCGACTCTGTGGCGGTGGAGAGGCTGAATATGTGTCACAGCCGAATTTACAGGTGTTGACTTTCAGCTGAATTTTGTTATATCCGGTAGTGTTCAACTGTAATGTGTCCAGTGGTGTTGCGGTGGAAGTACATGTTATAACCTGTTGGTAATTACCTATTTTTGCTTCATGGGGAGAAGTTTTACACTGGTGGGGACCCATCCCTTTTTACATTATCTTAGATATTTTTTTCGTAGCCCTCAAGGAAGTAAAAGTTACCAGGTGGCGTCTGACCCGACGGGAAGGTGAGGTGGGGACGCACCTCACTCCCATCCCCTCACCCCACAACCACCACCACCACCACCACCCATTGCTCCTCCCAACCCCGCGTTGTGGAACCTTCCAAGTCTCCCACGCCCGCGCCCACATCAGCTCACACTCTCACACTCCAGTTCTACACTCAGTGTTAAGTCCACACACTCGCTCTTTTACACACACACACACACACACACACACACACACTTTTAGCAAGTGGCTTCGCTGCACCCCAGACCGTTGCCCCCAGAGGCAGGAACCTACTACAGATCAATGCCGGGAACATTGTTGGCCATCTTAGCTATATTAGTACATGCTGGTCTGCCCAGCTTGGCCTGGCCTGAGTTTCTGTCGTGACCACGTGGAATGTTGCATGTCTTACTCTGTATTTTAGTAAAGCTTTTGCTGCATGATGATGATATTGGTAATAATAATAATAATAATAATAAGTTGTTAGAAGCAGTGAAAAGTTTTTATCGAGGATGTAAGGCATGTGTACGTGTAGGAAGAGAGGAAAGTGATTGGTTCTCAGTGAATGTAGGTTTGCGGCAGGGGTGTGTGATGTCTCCATGGTTGTTTAATTTGTTTATGGATGGGGTTGTTAGGGAGGTAAATGCAAGAGTCTTGGAAAGAGGGGCAAGTATGAAGTCTGTGGGGATGAGAGAGCTTGGGAAGTGAGTCAGTTGTTGTTCGCTGATGATACAGCGCTGGTGGCGGATTCATGTGAGAAACTGCAGAAGCTGGTGACGGAGTTTGGTAAAGTGTGTGGAAGAAGAAAGTTAAGAGTAAATGTGAATAAGAGCAAGGTTATTAGGTACAGTAGGGTTGAGGGTCAAGTCAATTGGGAGGTGAGTTTGAATGGAGAAAAACTGGAGGAAGTGAAGTGTTTTAGATATCTGGGAGTGGATCTGTCAGCGGATGGAACCATGGAAGCGGAAGTGGATCATAGGGTGGGGGAGGGGGCGAAAATTTTGGGAGCCTTGAAAAATGTGTGGAAGTCGAGAACATTATCTCGGAAAGCAAAAATGGGTATGTTTGAAGGAATAGTGGTTCCAACAATGTTGTATGGTTGCGAGGCGTGGGCTATGGATAGAGTTGTGCGCAGGAGGATGGATGTGCTGGAAATGAGATGTTTGAGGACAATGTGTGGTGTGAGGTGGTTTGATCGAGTAAGTAACGTAAGGGTAAGAGAGATGTGTGGAAATAAAAAGAGCGTGGTTGAGAGAGCAGAAGAGGGTGTTTTGAAATGGTTTGGGCACATGGAGAGAATGAGTGAGGAAAGATTGACCAAGAGGATATATGTGTCGGAGGTGGAGGGAACGAGGAGAAGAGGGAGACCAAATTGGAGGTGGAAAGATGGAGTGAAAAGGATTTTGTGTGATCGGGGCCTGAACATGCAGGAGGGTGAAAGGAGGGCAAGGAATAGAGTGAATTGGAGCGATGTGGTATACAGGGGTTGACGTGCTGTCAGTGGATTGAATCAAGGCATGTGAAGCGTCCGGGGTAAACCATGGAAAGCTGTGTAGGTATGTATATTTGCGTGTGTGGACGTGTGTATGTACATGTGTATGGGGGGGGTTGGGCCATTTCTTTCGTCTGTTTCCTTGCGCTACCTCGCAACCGCGGAAGACAGCGACGAGGTATAAAAAAAAAAAAAAAAAAAAAAAAAAAAAAATAATAATAATAATAATAATAATAATAATAATAATAATAATAATAATAATAATAATAATAATAATAATAATAATAATAATAATAATAATAATAATAATAATAATAATAATAATAAGTTGTTAGAAGCAGTGAAAAGTTTTTATCGAGGATGTAAGGCATGTGTACGTGTAGGAAGAGAGGAAAGTGATTGGTTCTCAGTGAATGTAGGTTTGCGGCAGGGGTGTGTGATGTCTCCATGGTTGTTTAATTTGTTTATGGATGGGGTTGTTAGGGAGGTAAATGCAAGAGTCTTGGAAAGAGGGGCAAGTATGAAGTCTGTTGGGGATGAGAGAGCTTGGGAAGTGAGTCAGTTGTTGTTCGCTGATGATACAGCGCTGGTGGCGGATTCATGTGAGAAACTGCAGAAGCTGGTGACTGAGTTTGGTAAAGTGTGTGGAAGAAGAAAGTTAAGAGTAAATGTGAATAAGAGCAAGGTTATTAGGTACAGTAGGGTTGAGGGTCAAGTCAATTGGGAGGTGAGTTTGAATGGAGAAAAACTGGAGGAAGTGAAGTGTTTTAGATATCTGGGAGTGGATCTGTCAGCGGATGGAACCATGGAAGCGGAAGTGGATCATAGGGTGGGGGAGGGGGCGAAAATTTTGGGAGCCTTGAAAAATGTGTGAAGTCGAGAACATTATCTCGGAAAGCAAAAATGGGTATGTTTGAAGGAATAGTGGTTCCAACAATGTTGTATGGTTGCGAGGCGTGGGCTATGGATAGAGTTGTGCGCAGGAGGATGGATGTGCTGGAAATGAGATGTTTGAGGACAATGTGTGGTGTGAGGTGGTTTGATCGAGTAAGTAACGTAAGGGTAAGAGAGATGTGTGGAAATAAAAAGAGCGTGGTTGAGAGAGCAGAAGAGGGTGTTTTGAAATGGTTTGGGCACATGGAGAGAATGAGTGAGGAAAGATTGACCAAGAGGATATATGTGTCGGAGTGAGGGAACGAGGAGAAGAGGGAGACCAAATTGGAGGTGGAAAGATGGAGTGAAAAGGATTTTGTGTGATCGGGGCCTGAACATGCAGGAGGGTGAAAGGAGGGCAAGGAATAGAGTGAATTGGAGCGATGTGGTATACAGGGGTTGACGTGCTGTCAGTGGATTGAATCAAGGCATGTGAAGCGTCCGGGGTAAACCATGGAAAGCTGTGTAGGTATGTATATTTGCGTGTGTGGACGTGTGTATGTACATGTGTATGGGGGGGGTTGGGCCATTTCTTTCGTCTGTTTCCTTGCGCTACCTCGCAACCGCGGAAGACAGCGACGAGGTATAAAAAAAAAAAAAAATAATAATAATAATAATAATAATAATAATAATAATAATAATAATAATAATAATAATAAGTTGTTAGAAGCAGTGAAAAGTTTTTATCGAGGATGTAAGGCATGTGTACGTGTAGGAAGAGAGGAAAGTGATTGGTTCTCAGTGAATGTAGGTTTGCGGCAGGGGTGTGTGATGTCTCCATGGTTGTTTAATTTGTTTATGGATGGGGTTGTTAGGGAGGTAAATGCAAGAGTCTTGGAAAGAGGGGCAAGTATGAAGTCTGTGGGGATGAGAGAGCTTGGGAAGTGAGTCAGTTGTTGTTCGCTGATGATACAGCGCTGGTGGCGGATTCATGTGAGAAACTGCAGAAGCTGGTGACGGAGTTTGGTAAAGTGTGTGGAAGAAGAAAGTTAAGAGTAAATGTGAATAAGAGCAAGGTTATTAGGTACAGTAGGGTTGAGGGTCAAGTCAATTGGGAGGTGAGTTTGAATGGAGAAAAACTGGAGGAAGTGAAGTGTTTTAGATATCTGGGAGTGGATCTGTCAGCGGATGGAACCATGGAAGCGGAAGTGGATCATAGGGTGGGGGAGGGGGCGAAAATTTTGGGAGCCTTGAAAAATGTGTGAAGTCGAGAACATTATCTCGGAAAGCAAAAATGGGTATGTTTGAAGGAATAGTGGTTCCAACAATGTTGTATGGTTGCGAGGCGTGGGCTATGGATAGAGTTGTGCGCAGGAGGATGGATGTGCTGGAAATGAGATGTTTGAGGACAATGTGTGGTGTGAGGTGGTTTGATCGAGTAAGTAACGTAAGGGTAAGAGAGATGTGTGGAAATAAAAAGAGCGTGGTTGAGAGAGCAGAAGAGGGTGTTTTGAAATGGTTTGGGCACATGGAGAGAATGAGTGAGGAAAGATTGACCAAGAGGATATATGTGTCGGAGGTGGAGGGAACGAGGAGAAGAGGGAGACCAAATTGGAGGTGGAAAGATGGAGTGAAAAGGATTTTGTGTGATCGGGGCCTGAACATGCAGGAGGGTGAAAGGAGGGCAAGGAATAGAGTGAATTGGAGCGATGTGGTATACAGGGGTTGACGTGCTGTCATTATACGCCTGTATTTTCCGATCTGCCAGCAGCGTCACGTCATCGTCTTAACTAGACCCACCTTGTGTATTACACTGTGACTGAAGATGAATGTTTCACACGGACTTCTTCGTCTCCTCCTGAGTCCACACAGCTTTTGTGTTTCGTCCGCCGTTTAATTCCTGCCTTCTCGCATGGAAGATTAATCAGTTTACATCGTCTGTGTTCTTTGAGTTAGATGTTTTATAGCGTTTTTTTTTCTTTCGTACATGGGTTTGTAAAGGTTTCGCTTTTTTATACGATGATTTCTCTCACTCCCTGTCACCATTTTTAATACCTTGTGCGTAACTGTCTTATGTATTTGGAATTTTGAGATACATGTCTGTTTTCCAAGCAGATTATCTCGTCTCTGGGCTATCAAGGTTTTCCTGTTACCTGGCTGTTCCATGTTATTCATTGTAGCGTTAATAGTATTTTATTTTATGTATTACAACGCGAGGAGTCTAGCAGGCGCAATGCTGTTGCAGCAGTACCGTAACTTGGGTCGAACGTATGACGTAGGGATCTTTGCGCGCGTCATCCACTCCTCGAGTCCTTAAACGCAACTGTGCCTCCATTAAGACTCTTCTCACAACACCTGCAACTGATGGGTTTGGCGCTATGTTGACGCCCAAGTCCTTCACGAAGTTTGACCCCTGTGACATTCTCTCTCTCTCTCTCTCTCTCTCTAGATAAATCATATACATGGTTTGATTTCACATCTTTCTGTCGTCAGCATATTACAATCATTTGTACTCTGCTTCATTTGCCATTTATCTGACCTTTGCTGAAGCCTCTCCAAGTTCTTTTGGAACTTGGTCGTGACTGCCCCTGACCTGTGTATAATCTTGGCATTATCAGTAAACATGTTAACACTTTATTTACGTGCCTCCGGCTAGGTCCCTTGAAACTTCTTTTGTTACTTTTTTGCTGTTGGAAGATTCCTTGTGTGTGTGTGTGTGTGTGTGTGTGTGTGTGTGTGTGTGTGTGTATGTGTGTGTGTGTGTGTGTGTGTGTTTGTAATTACTTATTTGTACTCAACGAGGAAGGAGTTTTACACTCTTGAACTTTCTCATCGATCATAAAACCTTTTAAACTTATGAATGGTGTCCGCATTAACCACGCCGTTGGTCGTTCTATATAATTCATTCATCACAGTTTTTATAGTTCTATAAACGTACTTATTTACATCTTTTCTTAATAGGTTTCTTGCTTATGGCCTCTGGTTGCTCTATCCCTACATCTTTCACTGTTTACGTCCTCCCCGTAGCTTAAAAACTTAAAAGGTTGTGATTTGATCACCCCCTCGCTCATCTGTCTTCCATGGTGTGCAAATTTAAAACCTTTATCTACGCTTTCTCTGTAACTTAATTCTCTTGATTTTGTGTTGCCCTCCGGACCTTCTCTGTGAGTCCTTTGTACTTGTCATCTGCGGTGACCGAACTTGAGAGACACGTTCTCATTTTGGTTTTGTTTGCGTGTGTAGATTTGTGGCTGTGGTTTCTCTCGTGCACACCGCCCCTGATTATTATCAGACGTGATTGGTTATAATTCATTATAGACCGACACACGTACACGACGTCAGAACTGCGCTTGCTCCTGATTGGTCGAGTATCCTATTATTCTCGGCGGGGCTTTCACCTAAGGGTAACCCCCATCCCCTCTTCCCTCCTTCCCCAACAACACCACCCCCCTTCCTCCGACATTATTGCCTCAGTCTCTCACCTCCCATAGTGTTTGAGGAAGGGTGTTGCCTGCTGAGGTATGGGCGGGGGGTACACACACACACACACACACACACACACACACACACACACACAAATGAACATCAAATACTCTCGCGTCTTTTCACACAGTTGTGTAGGACGGTTGGGAGGAGGAGAGGAGAGAGAGAGTAGATGCGTGGTGGTGGTGGTGGTTGATGACTACACAACACCTCAAGATTGGGCGGGGGAGGATGACGGCGTCCGGTGTCAGAGGAACACACCTGTGTTGAGATCAGGAAGACGCAAGACTCAGGAAGGTGGCTGTTCATAGTGACACACTCCTATCAGCGGGACATATGCAGGCTTATGAGGGTAATGAAGCTGGTGTACTTGTATTTGTGATTCTCCTTTTCGCTTTGACCCATCCTCATTACTGTATATCAAACCAATTTTGTAGTCTGCCAAGGTCTCCTTGTGAGTGGATATAATCCTTTCGCATTTTACCTCTTTCATAACCTTAGCGTCATCTGCAAACATGTTCACGTAGGAATCCATACTGTCTGGCAGGTTATTTACGTAGATCAAGATGTGTAACGGTCCCAGAACAGAACCCTTTGGCATACCACTCGTGACCTCGACCGAATTCGTGAAGGCTCTTCTGCCATACGCCCTCTTGTTTCCTTCCACTAAGATAACTTCCCCGTTGTTTCTACCTGGAGAGCCAGCTTCTTTATCGTGTGTGCGTTTGTTTCACAGTGAGCGATACGGCCTTAGGCAGAGCATGCCCCACTCAATCCATCTCCAAAGACAGAAAAAAAGTATAAGAAAAAAAAAAGATGTTGATCAGGGCTCCATACGGTGTTTTTAGACGTGACTGTTAAAGCTAGAGAGGTTATGTGAGGAGGGGAGCACGTAGCAAAAAAAGACGCTTCCACACCTAGCTGTTGTAAAAGGCAGAGGAGGCATCATAACAGATTGCGTCTCCTAGTAAGGATACAGACAACATTCTCATGTGATGTGTGGTACCGACACTGGCGTGAGGGTGCTGAGTGTAGGGGCTGAGTGTTGACAGAGCGAGGGAGAGGGAGGCTCAGGCCCCAAGTGGTGGTTGGAGCAGGGGAGGAGGGAGAGCATGGACGGCGACGGTCCCTGCCCCCAAGTCCGTCGAATCACCAGGCCTCTCACGCGGGTTATCTTTACGACCTGCGTATGGCGAGTGTGCAGGTGTTATTACTCACATGTTATCAGTACTCATGGGTTATGGTGACGCTGGTGGGTTCACGATGGTGCGGCTGGAGGAGGCGGAGTTGTGGCCCGCCCTTGCCACTAAGCTTCCTCCACACTCCTGATCCTTTCACTTCATATCTGCGCCTGAGTTCTGATTCTACAGCAAGATCCTTGCGATCTTGAACGACTTCTAGCTTGCGTATGTCGCCAGGATCGCAAGTTGAGCCGCACCAGGAAACAGAGGTGATTTCCATTGAAAAATTCGTTAATCGGAAACCTCAGTCAAGGCAATACAAGGATAAGAGGCATCATCCAGTCTATCTTGGAAACCCCACATTACGGAAATAGTCAAGTCTGCCTCTAAGAAACTGGGAGTCGATGAGTTGTCGAAGTACCGTTTCTAATGAACAGCTAGTTGCTTGCTTTATTTATAGAAAGGATTGATCCTTTCTCGTATGAAATACTGCTGTCGCGTCAGGGGTGGTTCTCGCTCTGCACCCGACTTATAAACTTTCCCAGGCGAACTTCAAAACTTGACCCGCTTGCCCTGCGCTGCAGTGTTGGTTCACTTTCCCTCATTTATAGGTACTGCTTTGGTTTTTGCTCCTGAGAGCTTGCTGCTTGTATGCTTCCACCACTAGCTAGACCACGCGATACTGGGCGAGCAGCTGCGTCTCATGATTACTGTGTAGCCATCGGCAACTCAAGGGTGGGCCGTTTTGATAGCTGTGTCTTTCCCAACACCTCGAAACTTTGGAACCTTCTTACCCTCTCATGTCCTTCCCAGTGATTATGAACTGGCACATTTTAAAAGAATTTTTCATGCATTCTTCAGAAATCGTAGATACTTTTCCTTATCTCCTCTTTTTCCCAATCCTCATCCTCTCTATATTTCAATTAAGGCCCGGCCTTAAACAGCTAGAAAACATGATCAAGTTGATTAGTGGTCTCGTGCACTGCCTGACACGATCATACCTGAGCTGAGGAGATAAAACCTACAGCTTTTACACCGGCCTGTGGTGAAGGCGATGGGGCCCTTCCATGCCGGGTGTGGCAGCCACACTACCCTCTAGTGTAGGGGCTTGGACCCCTCCCTGCCAGGTGTGGAGGCATCACGCCTCACCTTTACCATACCAGGGGTATAGGCGTGGGCAGGGGTGCCTAGACTGTTAATGATGTGGGAGGGGCATAAAATATAACCTTTCAGTAACTTTCACAGTACTGGAAGGAGACTAATTTGAACTCGCACATTGTATCTGTTCAAATGTAGTATTTTTAAAGTCGAAGGCTCCGGGTTCGAACGAAAGTCCAAGAAGACCAGGCCTAAGATGAAATATTCAAGAGACTGGAGAATTGGAAAAGTGTATGACATCTGGAAGTTGTGGGAGAACTTACACTATTAAGAATGGACAGGTAGTGGCTGTTAGGAAAGATATGAGTAGGTAAGAGAGTTCCAAAGCTTAGCGATGTAGTGAAAGAAACAGACATCACAATTTTGCCTTTAAACTGATATTACTGATAGAATAAACTTTTGAATTCTGAACTGTCCCCGAGAAGAAGGAATTGAAATTTTATGTATCAAGTCCCGAGTGACTATCCAGATGTATATATGTATAATTGCTTTTCATCTTCACGCAGCTAAAGATGATAAAGAGTTGACGCTCCAAATTTACCCAATAAGTATTGTTGATGAGTTGCTTAAAAAAACAGGTATTAATTGGTCTGTAAATTTCAGTTTTTTTTTGTATGCTTTAATTTCAGTTTCTTTGAGCACGAAGATGTGACCTTGGGTATGATAGCCTCGCAAGCCGGGTCGTCATACCCAGGGGTCGTAAACCCCATGCTCAAGGGTCGTACCGTCGGGATCGGAAGGTTCAATAAAATGCCTTATGGAAATTCCGACCCGGTCAGCTGCTTCACATAAACATTGATCCTCTCTGAGGCAGTAAAGTGACCAGGTGGGTCTTGTGGATGCCAGACTTAGGTTAAAAGTGAGGTAGGATCTCATTAGATTGATTCGTGTGAAGATGAATTACGTATGTTAATGCTATCAACAGTTCACAGACGTTGTGTTTATACAGTATGCTCCCTCTAGTGTGCTTACATTTTGTTGTCCTAGTGTGCATACATACACAGTGTACTATCTCGTATGTGCTCACATGTAACGCAAGATATGGCCTTATTGGTGTCCATACATACATGACATACATGTAATGCCTACTAAGAGAACACACAAGACAGTGTGTGGTGTGTTATACGTACAGGGCACATTCTCATTGTGTCTCACTGGTACGTGTATTTCAGTCATACTCTGTATCAGCTCACATATCTTTTTCATGTGTACATGACAGTGCATAGCATCATAGGTGTTGTACACTGATGAAGTAAGACATGATTTGCTCGAGGTAGTTATGGCCAAAGACTAGAATTGTACACTGTACGTCAGGTATCTGGCCTTGTGTGTGTGTGTGTGTGTGTGTGTGTGTGTGTTTACATATGTCCAGTATGGTTATATAAGTGTGTATGACGTGATTGTCACACTGTTGTGTATGTGTAAAGACTAACACACCGTCAGTGTTGCCTTGCCTCGCGTGTATAACATAATATATACCCCTCGTGTCCCTCTGATGGTATGTATGATAAAGTACCATTTTTTTTTTCTGTGTATACGTGCAGTATATATATTTTAGTATGGAGAATGCATCTACTGATCAAGTTCAAGGCATATTTGGTTGTTCGCAAGTTGGTGGTAATTGTAATCTTGGGGTTATTATTATAACATGATCCATACACACACAAAAAGAGAGATTAGGCTTCATGGGAAAAAGATATAATAACATGGATCACATGGAATTCGATTAATAAGTTTTTTATTGTAATTTCCTCATTAACCCCAAGAGCACGAGGGCACGATCCTCGTGTACTATGTTATGACCCTTGAGCACGATGGTACGATCCTTACTATATTGTAACCCTTGAACATGACGGTACGATCCTTGAGCGCGACGGTACGATCCTTGAGCACGACGGTACGACATCTTAAACACGATGGTACGGGTCGTGAAGACGATGACCTGCCCTTTGACCAAATATTTAAAGGTCATATAAAGGCCAGGCCATCATATGCAAGGGTCGTGCCGCTGTAAAAGCAACAGAACACCCCAACGGTGAAGATAAAGAACTTTTACACGATGCGGCTAAATTCAAATCCCATGTCCGTTTAGGATTTGATATGCTGATGCTGAATTTAAGATGAATCTCACCTTGGTGATCATAAAGCATTAGAGTTAAATAGATCGAAATAATCTAAGAGGTTAGATTTCCAAGCATTTTCACTGTGTTGACGCCCTCCCCCCCAAAAAAAATATTTCGGTTACACCATGGCACCCTGTGACCCCCACACCAGATAGGACGGTCCGGTTCTTAGGGCGGGAGTTGGTTGGCTGCGGGTAAGTTAAGGGCGGGGCTTCTACCTGCCCCAAGAAATTCCCAGTGCGAACCATCTCGTACAGCTGGAAATGTCAGTGGTCTATACCGTGTGTGTACTCAGGTACTTTGCGACTGCCAGGAATTTCAGGTAACGACGGTATGAGAACTTAATGAATAATGATCATAAGAATGAATTAAAACATGTATGAAACTGAATCGGTAGACAGCTGGGCAGAAATATTTATAGATATCGTTTAATCGAATTACTTCTTGAAGTATATATGTATATATATATATATATATATATATATATATATATATATATATATATATATATATATATATATATATTAGCTTGGGTTTACATAGCGAGTGATATGTTACTTTACCGTGGATGTATCATTGTCAATGGACAAAAAGGAATTATTCTTGCAGAGGATTATTGCGCAACCTTGAAGGTACAACAGTCCTGTAAACATTGATCCTGAGGTTGTATAATGTGCACTTTATTCGTGTATATATATATATATATATATATATATATATATATATATATATATATATATATATATTATAATGATTACACAAGTCAGAGATAATTTTATGAAGTGGTAATCGTATTTCAGTAGGGGTTTACGTAGATGATTTAGTCTAATGAAATTTTACAATACACTGCATGTTTCTCGGAAGAGACCCGAGAAACTATTCACAGAGTTTCAGCTCTAACACCGACGCTTAAACTTGGTGCACAAGTCTGAGATCTTGTGCTAGTTGAAACTTTGTGAATTGTTTACACCTGAGGCGAGTTTCTTCCTTGAAACATGTAAGTTTCCATAAAATGAATTATATGAACTCTCTGAAGTGCCATATATATATATATATATATATATATATATATATATATATATATATATATATATATATATATGAAATCTTCCATCATGTATATGTGATACCAGATGTAAACATCGACCGCTTGGTACACCGCGAATCGCACCTGGGGCGAACTGACTGTCACACAGATGGTACGCTAACTCCAGGCCTAATACAAGCTGCTTATCGGTGTGCGATCATTTGTGAGTTTAGGCGGAGGTTACCTGACTTGCGGTGGAGATCACTGCCCACACCACACCCACAGGCCGCCCACTCCACGCCCACACCTCCGCCGTCGTTGCCCGCCCCTCGTGTTTGGTCAGTGACATTTTGCTTTGTGTCGTCTCGTAAGGAGGATTGAGGAGGTCGGCTGCAGCCGTCTGAGTAGCCACTCAAGGGGCTTTAGTATCTGATGTCTGTGAGGTCGATAGAACATTGCGAATTACCTTTAAAGAAGTGTGTAAAAATGCTCAGTGAAAGGTCAGCAAGACGATTAATCAAGATTGGGTCAGAAGATTAGAAGGCGGTGTGGGAGGTGTGTATGTGTGTTCCCTCGCCACGGTACATGAGGTAGGACTTCTCCTGGGGGTAGATGCGGCCCACGCCACGCCCACTAACCTTCCAAGGGCATCCTGCCGCCCGGGTAGCATCTCCCCTCTGTTCTCCTGCTGGTGGCCTGTTGCTGCTGCAGCCTTTGGCGTTTGCACAGATGTCCATGGTCCTCCCGCGACCTGTGTGCTGCTTGAGCTAGGCTGTGCTTCCTCCTTCTGCAAGTTATGTTCTCCCAAAATTCAGCTACGAACACTAGGACTTTGGTCATAACACGAAAACGTTACATTTCAGGACATGGTGGCCGTTTATGTAAATGCTGACGGCAATTTTAGATAGCGATGTTATTATTTCTGCTGCTGTATTTATTTTGTAATTATCATTAATTTATATTGTAACGAGGCTGTTGACACGGAGACCATAATGCCTCGTATGGCTGGCTGGCTTTACCCGAGTTCGACATCTGCCTCCTCGAGTTCTCCATTGTAGGAAATATACTGTATTGACTCGTTTCATAATGTTCAGTTTTTGCGGCCCAGAAAATGATAGCGGGTGCCTCGTCTCCTCCCTGTATATAACCATGGCTGCCATAGAGGGCGTATCATTACGGCCGGCCAAGTAGGACCCACCCTCCCATGGCCAGGTTCTCTACTCTCACATGTCCACCAACCAGTCAAGGTCTGTAGGGGTTAGCACCACCAGGGGGTCGGTCAGCTGGCTGGCAGGGAGGGGAGGTGGTGCCAGGAGTCAGGAAGAATTATCTTTGTGTTGCCTGGGGTCAGCAAGCGGGAGAAAGCGAGTAGGAGTTAAGACTGGAAGAGATATGTTGGTTCTGGCGGGGGTCAGACCTGGGGAATTGGAAGGAGCCTTTTTTGTCGCTGCCATCGATGAGCGGCTTGTGTGGGTGTAGGTAAACCCTGCATAGCCTAGTCTAGCTTTGCATAGCGTAACCTAAACTACAGAATATAGCCTAACTTAGATGAACCGAGCATAACTTAACGTAACTCAGCCGACTAAGTTAGGCTACAGTGCGTCCCTCCAAAGCCAACACCAGCAGCAGTTACAACAACACTGGTTGAGGCACTTTTTCGTCCAGAAATTTTTTTTTTTTCTACCCCGTTCTACTTGGGAATATATTGTAACTAACGCGTGTCAATGTTTGTCCGTGT
Source organism: Panulirus ornatus (assembly GCF_036320965.1). NCBI lineage: Eukaryota > Metazoa > Arthropoda > Malacostraca > Decapoda > Palinuridae > Panulirus > Panulirus ornatus. Next base: position 22,714,275 of record NC_092266.1, on the reverse strand, counting down.
GTAGGAGCACATAGGTTGGCTTAGGAAGCACGAATGCATGTGGGTGTTCATGACTGTCACCGAGAGATGAGTGATGATTTTCATGTGGGTAGACTATCTTGGATCATACAGTAAATTGCGCATTTACACACACACACACACACACACATACACGGGGCAACGCTGGTTTAAAACTCTCTTCATAAACAAAATTAATCACGGATAGTAATCTCACACACGGGTTTCTGTGGTGTAGTGGTTATCGTACCTGACTACGATTCACGCGCGGGCTCTGGTTCCACACACACACACACACACACACACAGGTCGCTTCTTTAGTGTTGAAGAATATAACCTGGAAGGATGCGGTTTGTGAGCATTTATATTGAATAATTAGTGAATAAATTTTTCACCTCATACGTGACCGTCGATCTAAGAACGTCACTGGTAGTCCGGTAGGTTAAGAGCGATCTCTCTCTCCTACACCTCTTGAGCCAGGCGTTACTGTCCTGACTCACGACGGTACGAGTACACGATCCTAAGACGATGATACGATCCCGAAGCACGACGGTACGATCCTTTAAACACAACGGCACGACCACAGAAGACGACGGTACGACCCTTGAGAAAGATTGTGGCTCCCTTGGTTATACGATGGTTCAGAAGGGTCAGGTCATAGGCCAGGCCATAATTTCGATAATTTTTGCCACAAGTGCGGCTGATTTATTGGACGCTCTTACCCGTCCTGTGGGCCATCGTACCCAAGGATTAACGCTACCTGTCTCTCTGCTGTGTCGAGCTGAAAGGGTTCAGTAAACGAACAGATCGTCGTTAGATGGGTGGAGTCTGCGATGAACTATTTACGGTGGCGCCGATATGTCGTTTAAAAACGTGTGTGTGTGTGTGTGTGTGTGTGTGTGTGTGTGTGTGTGTGTGTGCTCGCAGGATTCTACACACCCCTGGGTGTGTCCAAGCCCAGACACTCCCCTGGGCATTTTGTACACTTCATGCTACCACGTAATAGACGTAATTAAGAGTTATTTACTGGCACGACCAGAGGGACTTCAAGGGCATGGCGGCGTCACCCCCACCAGGAGAAGGACAAGTGCGTCTTATTTTGTCCTCTGTGTGTGTGTGTAGCTTTCTGACTGTCCATGTCTCTATCTCTGTCTCTATCTATCTATCGATCTATCTTGATCACCGTTTACCTATTTGTTCTAGATACTGTTTCCCTGGCCGGGATGCCTCGAGTTGTGCCGAACGTGACGTAGAGGTAAGGTTACCTTGGCGGGGAGGGAGTCATACATCCCATCATCTGATAAATCTCTCCCACCACGAGTCATGGTTTGATCGTCCCTGCTATGATTCTCGACGCACTAAGGGCAAGAGTGTAACCGGGCCGTGAAACACTTCCCTCTCCCCGGAACCCGCCTCGTTCTAATATTTCTCTGAATCACTAGAGAGTTGTTCTTAGGAGAGTTAAGCGCACCTTCATCAAGGGGAGTGTTCTAATTATACTTCACCTGGCCTGTTTTGGGTTCTTAAACAAAAGTATTTCCAAAAAATATTTTGTAATTTGGTCTCTCCTCCCCCAACTCTTCCGAACTGATCAATCTATCGCTAACTCTTCACCTGAACAAACTTGGGTGATTCTTCTCTTAAACCTCTACCCCCATCTTCTCCCATTGGACCCACGCTATTGCCAATGATTCTCTTGCTGGGTCATCCAAGTATTCTCCCAGCTTCAGGTGAACCAGGCATATGGCCCCCCAAAGCGTACCTCTTCCATTTCTAAAGAAGCGTGCCTTTGAGCTAACTACGATCCTCTGCTCGCATATTTCGCCTGCCTTAAATTTGGCCCAGACTTTTTGTAACCTCTTCGAAGCACGTCTTGCTACGGCCCATCCTTGAGAAAAGAGTCGGATGTAACCCCTCCTACTATGGCCCCATTGTTCTCACTTCTGTCGTCTTTAAGATCTTTGAATCTCTCCTTAACATTGTCTTTCTCAGACACATGGAATCCCATTCCCTTCTTTCTGTTCATCAAGTACGGATTTCGCAGGTGTTGTTATGACCTGGTATGTGACTCGCCTCTTGTCGTCCTCACTCAGGGATTTTGGTGAAACTTTCATCGTAGCCCTGGACATCTCCTGATTCAATCGACAGGGTGTGGCATCATAAGTCTTTGCTTTCTAAACTCACTCCCTTTAGTGTTACTGATTCTATCTGTTACCTGATGTGTAGTCTCCTTTTGTGGCCGTTCCATTGCGATGGTCATTGATGGAGCGACTTCCTTCCCCTGACAGCCATGGTGTTCCTCATGGTTCTGTCCCATGACCCACTCTTTTTTTTTTTTCACAGTAAATGATCATATGCGTTTAACCCTATTTACTCTTATGCTGATAATTCCACTTTATACACTTCAAATCGCTCGTCCTTCCCTCCTCCTCATTCTCTTTCTCGAACTGAACAAATATACTCTCAATTTTTGGACCTGTGCTGCATCTCGGAGTCGAGAAACGGTAACCTTATTAAATCTAACATTGCTCAAATGAGTGTCTCACGCCTGTCTTGATGGTTTATTCCTGAACTCGATGGGATGTGCGTGTACTGTAAGAATGGGATTTCTCTTTAGCTTCCTCTCCCAAGCAGTGCTTGTGGAGGTCTTGAGGTTCAAGTCATACATTCTGTTCGCACTTGCCTGCGTCGACGAACTGCCATTGTGTTAGGTTTTCTCTTTGGAATTTGTTTCAGGAGCCAAGTGTATAATAATTGTTGCTGCCATCCTTTTAGAAATTATAAACCGGGACTCATCCACTACATTATACACAACTGTTGTACGGTATTGAGAGTACAGGTAATGGTGTCATCATTTCCGCTGACAGGATGGCAACTTTCCGCTACAGTCTTTGAAGCGGACGTCCTGACGGGGAAGGTGATGAGAGGCTAAAAGGGAGGGAGTGTTGGGTTTGGAGAGGACCTGATAGTTTCGTGGACATGCCGTTATATTTCGTGTCTTTTCCAGGCCGTAAAGTGAATTCAACACACCTAAGGCACGCGGTGGTACAATACTGAAAGCGCTTTTAGACTATGCCATAAGTGGAGAGATTACAGACATGCGGGTTTTGATTCAGTTGAGATGTAGCGAGGAGTCGCAAGCCATTAGACGGTGTTGGGTAGCAGAGAGAGAGAGAGAGAGATGAACCCCCCGACGTTGTGCAGTGTAGAGGCGGGGAAGAGAAAAGTGAAGAAGGTATGACCAACAGACGAGAGTCATAGAGATGACGAGATGACAGGTACGTATCAAGAGATACTGGATCTCTCTCTCTCTCTCTCTCTCTCTCTCTCTCTCTCTCTCTCTCTCTCTCTCTCTCTCTATATATATATATATATATATATATATATATATATATATATATATATATATATATATAGGTACCATCAGCACCAATAATGACCCCCAGTGTTGGTGGACCACTAAGATTGGCACATCAGATACAGTATATGTACCCTCCCTTCCACCCACCCCTCATCGTTTATCTTCGCTAGGGAAGCGTGTGATTAAAGATAATAATGCAGTTGAGACACATTAGGTAGATTGCAGGGTCCCCACCTCCTGCACAGACTGTATGGGATGATGTGTGGGGTGTGGTCACGACACGATGTGCCCCCACTACACCACACACACACCAGCCCGCACTTGCTGGTGGACTTGGATCCGGTATCAGTGATCAGTATACCTCCATTGTCCTGCTTCCACAATGCCCTTGTATTATACGTGGCTCTTGTTATAGTAGCTTACAAGTATGTATATCTTTCACACTTGTCCGCCGTCTCCCGCGTTAGCGAGGTAGCGCAAGGAACTGACTTAAGAAATTGACTCATTCGCTCACATCCTTTCTCTAGCCGTCATGTGTAAATGCTCCGAAAACAGAGCTCCCCTATCCACAACCAAGCCTCATAGACTTTTCCAAGGTTACCCCTTACCGCTTCACATGCCCTGGTTCAGTCCAGTGACAGTACGTCGTCCCCTGTATACCACAACGCTCCAATGTACTCTATCCCTTGCGCTGCCGTGGGCGGCGTGTTACGTGGCACATTCCTCAGGCGGTCCATTCAGCGAGCGGCAGTAGTTGTGAGCTCACGCTATTTGTGTGTGTGTGTGGAATGTAAACCTAGTTTCAGCAGATGGTTCCGTGAGGGGTCAGTGACCTGTGTGGTGGGTGAAGGGTGAGGGCTAAGTGACCCGTGTGATGAGTGAAGGATGTGGGGTGAGAAGCCTGTGTGATGAGTGAGGGGGTGATTGACTCGTGTGATGAGTGAAGGATAAGGAGTGAGTGACCTATCTGGTGATTAGATGGGTGAGAAGTGAGTGACCATTGTGATGAGATGGGTGAGGGGATGAGTGACCCATGTGATGAGTAGATGGGTGAGGGGTGAGTGACCAACACGATGAGTAAATGAGTAATGAATGAATGAGCCAGCCGCCACCATAAATAACCTGTAGGGGGAAATTGAGTTATAATTAGGCTTAGATAATTGTACCCTGATATGTATGATAAGGCTGATATCCATCTTTTAACTTCCTTGTATGTTACCCTTATGGCGAGTTCGTGAGCCCCAGACGAACTTATAGCTCTATCTTGCTTCCAGTAAGGTCTTTCCCATGTCTCGTTGATTTAAGGGCCAGAATTGGAATTCCAAGATCGGTGTAAGTGATGGATGTAGTACCAGGTGCTTTGGGAAGTACAACGGCTGTGTGTGTGTGTGTGTGTGTGTGTGTGTGTGTGTGTGTGTGTGTGTGTACAAGGATACTCAGGCTAAAGAAAGACACTTCTATGACAGTCATGTCTGTTTCGAGGTCCACTGAGATGACATTTTTTAGCCATGTCACCTATTGTACACGGTACTAGTGAGTCCCTTGTAGGTGTGTGTCCATACTCGTGAGTCCCTTGTAGCTTAGCGTGGACCCCCTCCTCCTCCGTGCCATACCTCCTGCTGGGGTTGCTGGATGTCTTGGAACCTCGGTCACTGGTGGCGCGGGAATCGATCCTCCCCCCCGCGACATCTAGGTCAACACGAATGATTATTGTTGTTACTCTATACGTACAACAGCGCCAGGGCATCAGTATGGTGAGTACTGTACTGGTGTATGTATCTGGGAGTGAAGGAAGATATTATTGATGGTAGGTATTGTAGTCAGTTATCCTCAGTGCCAGGTGTGCCAAAAATGTACTCATATATATATATATATATATATATATATATATATATATATATAGATATATAGATATATAGATATACATATATATATTTATATGAAACATATCCTCTTGGCTTAGGACCCCTTTTTCTGCAGCGCTCAGGAAGCTACCCACGTCTACCGGACGGGACCATAAGTTAAGAAGTGTGGTGACGTTTTCCTTATGGTGTGACTGCAGGGCAATTGAGTCTGTGTCAGTTTCTTCCCGGGGTAAATTGCATTTTGGGAACGAGGGGTCTGGTGATGCGTTGAATTTGTGTTTATGATAGAAAATTGGGTGGAGTGGAAAATTAAGTGGAGTCTAGAAAGCAGACGAGAAAGTATAACTCGTACATGTCTGGGGAGTATGGTTTCAGGTGAGAGTGTATCATGTGGAATGGAATTAAGGATAACGTTAGGGAAGGTCGGTTGTTTTGGTGTGGCGAGTCATCACAGTGTGAATAAGTCTTGCCACTTTTGTGTTTATCTGGGGACGAAAGTTTGTGAATATAGGCTGTTGAAATGTCAGGTTGGGCTGGGCTTTTTATTTAAGCTCAAGAGTCTGGTAGTATGTTATCAAAAATATTGACAAGACTGTACACCTTTCCGTCCATGTGACGATGATATAGCCTTGTCAAAGGTGACTTCATCGACCCGGTGTATACACAGGCAGTAACACCATTTCACAAATTACAAGTTGATGGATGTGTCTTTAGAATTGGGTTAGGGTGTGGGTCTTTTAATATCGGTGTTAAAAAGTTACAGTGGCTGACTAGACATCCCAGCTGGGCATCTTTATAAGCAGATTGTTATTCTTGCCTCATAGTCTTGTTTAGACAATATAGATGATTTTTTTTTTCCTTTTAATTTCATTTTTTTACGTGCGTGTGTTTGTTTTTGTATGTACCGTCGCATAGTGGCGAGGGTAGGAAGGTTTGAATGAAGATTGCTTACCTCAGTAGTGTGTCTCCTCCAGGTATGTGTTGTCATTGGGCGATAGATAAGCCTGTTAGTAAACCAGGTGTTATACCACAAAAACCACTCGCCCTAAGCAAAATTACCCCAAATTTTAATCGTATAATGCGCCTCTGACTGTAAAAGTTAGACTCCATGAAGAATCACGTAGATGCCTATCTTCCTTCACACTTTCACACCGTATATCATATTCACAGATCTCGTTCCTCATACTGTAATGACAAGCCTGTGTGTAGGAAGACTTACTGCATATCCTGCTCCTGCAATTAGTCCTGAAGGCGGCAAGCTCGAGCTACCTGCCCTACATACCTTCTTTAGTTTACCCTCTGACCCTCGACAGCCGGTGTATTGATTTATGTGTGTGATGTATGTACAGAGGGAGATGCGGGAAGTGGTGAACTTGGCTAGGGTGTGGTGGTGGGTTTGGCTTGGGGTGGTGGTAGTGGGCTTCGCTTGGGTGTGGTGGTGTGCTTAGCTTGGATGGTGATGGTAGGTATAGTTAAGGTGGTGGTGATGGTGGGTTTGGCTACGATGGTTGATGGTGGTGGGTTTGACTACAGTGGCGATGGTGGTGGTGGGCTTGCCTAGGATGGTGGTGCTGGTGGTGGGTTCGGCTATGGTGGTGATGGTGGTTAAGGTGTTGGCTTTTTGCAAAGCTCCCCCGGACAGCAATTAAAACGAAGGAGAACCACATGCATGGCGGCCAGGAACCGGACTTAAATATCATATCACAAAAGAGCTGTTCCCCCCCATGTAGGTGTGTGACGTGTGGATGTGCTCTGTCTTGTGAAACAAGCTACTGGAAAAAAAAAAAGACTGAAGGACCGTGTGCACACGTGAGGGGGTCATGAAATGCAAGGGACATATGGAAAGGGTTTTGATTCAGGTTAACGTCTTGAACACGACAGTACGAGCCTTTGTTATGATGAGTTGGTCGTCAAACTTAAGGGTTCTACCGCCCTGCTCAAGGGTCGCACTATCCTGCTCAGGGGGTCATGATTACTGTATTGCTCAAGGGCTGCTCGTACCATCGTACTCAAGGGTCGTATATAGTACCGTCCTCCTCACGGGGTTGATAAAGTGAGGCGGTGGCCTGGCGCATGGAGCAGGGTCTTGCACCTTCAGTGTAACGAGAAGACCTCAGGTGAGTCCGGCGATAAGGAGGGAAAGTTGACGTGGCAGCCCAAACATAAACACGGAAGGGAAAGGCTCTGGGGATGAGGGTCAGGCTTTTAATCTGCTGGAGAGACTGAGATCATTGTCCTCATGAAGAAGAAGAAGAAAAGGGTAGCGTACGAGGGTAATGTTTTCATATGAGGATGAGTATGGGTACCATGCCAAGGGCGAATGTTGGTTTCGCTTTGGTCGTGTGTGACAGCATAAGAGTCTGCTGCTTTTTCCCAGATCACCTGAAGGTTCGCCTCCAAATGGACGGAAAGGGGAACAGTGTTGTCAAGGGCCTTCATATGCTATGCTCGGCTAGGTTATGTAGGTTACGATTAGATTAAAGAGGATTAGACTCGGTTAGATTTTTTTTTCGTCTAGCCTAACCTAACTAGCTCAAAAAAAAAAAAAAAAAGTTGGGGTGAGGGAGGGAGGAAGGGAGGGAAGCGAATACTCAGGTGATCGTTTTTTGCTCTGCAGTTCAGAGATGTGTTGGATATCTGGGAAGACAGTGCCTTACTGAGACTGTCCTTGAAGCGTAATGTGGTGGAAACTATCGAGAAGTGTGGCTTGAAATTGTCTTGCTCGTGAAAACTGGTTTATACATGATTTTTTTTTTTTTTTGTTCGACGAATATAACAGCGCTGGTGTTGCCTCATTGCTCAGGCCACGAGTTTAGGTTCACGAAAGGTACCGACCAGCCAATGTGGTGGATTGCGAGTGTAGAAGTGTGGGTGCTTGAGAATGTTGAGTGGGTTGGTGTTATTCCTGTGTGAGTCAGTGTGGGTCCAGGGTTTGTGAATGATGAGGTTAGTCAGGGAAAAGAAAATGGCGGGGTAAAACGAGAGTCCTTGGGCACCCCAGGGCAGTTGGAGGAATGATCAGAGCGAGATGGTGCAGGTCTCCGCGGGCAAGGGGAGAGAGACGGAGTGTCATAAGCGACTTGTACTGGATGGTATGTGCATGAGTGTTGTCCTTCCCGGCGTTGTAGACCTCAGTGAGTACGTCTGGACGCCTCCTGTTGACGACGGTGGATCTAATGTGTTGTTTATCTTCCCGTAGGTGGTGTCGGGCAGGGCCGGGCGGCTGTGAGGGGCCGCCCAGCTGGTGCCCGGGGAACCGACGCCTCCACCACCTGCCCCCAGCCACACGGTCACACCACCACACCACGACTTACCACACTACGCCAGCCTTCACACCACACACAAGTTCCTGATACAAGATAACGTATATATGACTCAACCTAGACATAAATGGTATACTAGGCACAGCTGGACTGGTACATAACACGTGTACAAGTACATACACCTAGTTTTTTAAAGGGTACACTCTGAGGCCCAAAGGCAACTCTCGACCTCAGTACCAACACTGAGTCAAAACACCAACATAAGGAGATCCGTAAGGGGCGGGTGGATCACGAACTGAAGACCAACATTCGCCACGATCAGCACGACCACCACCGCCACTACAGCAGCGGCAGCAGCAACACCGGCCACCACCACCACCACAGCAGTAGCAGCAGTAGCACAAGTAGCAGCAGCAGTCGCCGGGGGGACGGCGCCTCCCCCGGCCAGTGGTGGAGGCATCATCGCTCTGGCGTGTTGATAACCCGTGATGGCGTCGCTGACGGTGGAGGCGGCGATGGGGCCTGGACCTGCACCCGAGCTCCCATCAGGTAGGTCGATAGTTCCCAGTCTGGCTGTGGCCACCACGCCCATACCTGCCTGCCTCTCTCTCTCTCTCTCTCTCTCTCTCTCTCTCTCTCTCTCTCTCTCTCTCTCTCTCTCTCTCTCTCTCTCCAAACTTCCAAACCCCATCACCACCACCACTGAGACGAATACCCCCCCAAACCCCTACTCCATCCCCCCTCAACACAACCAGCGATTACATCGTTTAGCTTCAGGTGGGTCGTATTACATGATAGGAATCGGAGGGGATAATATAGTGTCATGTCGGGAGGGAGGCAGGCAGGCGGGCCCAGCCTGGGCAAAGAGAGGGGGGAGGGGAGGTTGTATGACGAGCCATCAGGGCAGCCCTCGTGGAAGCAGGACAACAGCGGGTCACCCCTTGTTCATACGTAAATAACAACCTTAACCATAAAGGCACGACTGTACGACCCCAGGAGCAAGGTCGCACCAACCTTAAATACAACAGTACGACTTTTAGGTACACTAGTCGGGCCTTAATAAGGGTTAGGGCAAGGGCCGGATCACCATACCCAAGCTTCGTGCTCAAAGGGTCGTACCGTCGTGCTCAATAGGTCGAACCTTCGTGCTCAAGGGGTCGTACCGTCTTGTTTATGGGGATTAAGCCGATTAACGCGTCTGTAAGGTAAACAGAAAACAAGGGCCGAAATCTAAATACCTTTATAACAAACAGGGCCGTTTGATGTTTCAAACAGCGATGGCGATCATTGTTAAACAGGCGATAAGGTCATTAGCCATCGCCTGATCAGACAGATGATGGCTACGTGGGTGTTTGTATGATTAGGTTAGGGGGGGGGGGGTCAGTCATCGGTTGCCATAGCAACGGTCAAGTGATCGGCAAACACCTCGATCAATTAGTGAGGGGGGGCAGGTAATTACCCAATATGGCACACCTGAACCCTTGAAAGTGTGAGTGGATGTGTCATCAGAACTTGCCCAAGATAGGTTGACATAGTAACCCGTGATACAGAGGTATTAAGACGTGCATACGTAGGGTAAGACAGAGAGGGAGACGTGTTAAAGAGTTGAAAGGAATCTATGAAAAAATTTCCCAGTTTATTTTTCATGGTATTGAAGAGGACACGTGCAAATGGATACATTAATGTAGGCCATCTCATACATTCTAATTATCTATCTATCTATCTATATACTATATATATAAACTCAGACTTGGACAGGGTATCCCAGTGGGGTAGAGCCAATCTGGTTAAGTTTAATGCCTCTCCAAGACCCAGTTTCTGCTCATCTCTCCATCGAATATTCCTCACAACTCTCCTTCCTTACTTCGACGGTTCTGTAATTCTGCCTCTTGACTCAGCTAACATTCTTGGTATTACTGTAACATCCAATGTATCTTAGAAACCTCACAACAGGGAAATAGCTAAGACTGCCTCTAAGAGACTCTTATTTAGGTGTCGAATTTTCTTTCTTACTGAACACTTACTCCGTTTAAACAAAGGATTGATTCGTCCTTGTACAGATCATTGTTCTCACATCTGGGGTGGTTCTGGCTCTGCCTCCTTGCTGGACAGAGTCGAGTCGAAAGCGGTCCGATTTATATACTCTTCAAGGCTTACTTCAATACTTGACCCGCTTGCCCCACGCCACAATGTTGGTTAACTTTCCCTCTTCTGTAGGTTTTACTTTGGTTTTTGCTCTCTCGAGCTGAATGCTTGTGTGCCCCCCCACTACTAGGCAGACCACGCAATCCCGGGTAAGCTGCTGCGTCACAAGATTATTGCGTGGCCGTTGGCAACTCAAGGGTGGGCCGTTTTGATAACTGTTTCTTTTCTTACACCTCGAAGCTTTGGAACTCTCTCATGTCTTTCCCAATAACTATGACCTGGCACATTTCAAAAGACCGATTTTTCACTTCCTTCTTTTTCCCTTTCGTAATCGTCGATGGAGAGTCAGTGTAAGTATGCAATAAGGAGAGTCGACCTGAGGCATAAAGATGGTACTGAGGTATATGTTCCGGCAGAGGTACCGACTGTGATGAAGACCTTGGACGTACACGAGCTCTCGTCTCCAACGAAGATCTTGAACCTACGCAAACTCTTGTGTCTTTGGCAAAGATCCTTAACTGGCACAAGCCATCGAATCTCCAACGGAGATCTTGAGTCTTTAGCGAATATATTGGACCTACAAAGACTTTTGTGTCCTCAGCGAAGATCTTGAAGAACCTACACAAGGCTCCCCCTACCTCCTCCCAAGTCTCCAGCGAAGACTTGATCCAACATAAGCACTCAGGTCTTCAGCAAACTTGAACTTACACTGGATCTTAAATCTGGCTAAGATCGTGAACCTAAATATCCTGGTTCTCACTCGCTTCAGCCGTGGGTTCTGGATGGCCTGTGTCACCCTCCCACACCTGCTGGGATAAGTTAGCGCAGGTGTGGCCCAGGTTTAGCATAGGGGAAGGGGTCGTCGAGCCTTGGGTGTAGCGCATACTACCATCATCCCGTCGGCACAGACCCAGGGATGCGGGTACCTAGTGGGTTGGTTTTTATGGGCTAATCCAGGTATTTATGGTGGTTGCCATCAACCAGTTTTATACCATACGATTTTCTTTATTGACATTCTTGCTTTATTATTTTTTTAGATCTTGATTGTATTTGCTTGCACTTTCTACACAGACTAGATTTCTGTCACTACACACCCATTATATTTTCTGTAAGCGAAGTTAGTATTACCTCCAAGGCAAAGGAAAGTTGCGACATTAGTCGTTCTATAGTCGCACAGCCTCGACGTGTTACGACACCTTACGTATACCGCGAGGGTACCAGAGCGGTACGCGAGGGGGTGGAGGGTTATGTAGAGGGTGTGTAGGGAAGGAGTGAGTGGTGCATCTTATGCTAGAGTGTACCGTCTCCAGGACTGGTCCAGAGTGTACCGTACCCTAGAAGGTATGGTGACTCACATGAACCGACCCCCCCAGCAGCCTGGTCTCTCTCTCTCCGTTCAGTAGGTCATTAACAAGCACGTCTGGCAGTGAGTCACTGACATAAGTCCTGTAGTGAGTCACTGACACATACATCGTGCAGTAAGTCACTGACACTTACGTCCTGCAATAAGTCACTGGTCCATACGTCCTGCAATGAGTCAATGACACTTGCGTCCTGCAGTAAGTCACTGACTCTTAGGTCCTGCAGTGAGTCACTGACACATACATGCTGCAGTAAATCACTGACACTGACATCCTGCAGTGAGTCACTGACAGACGCGTCCTGCAGCGAGTCACGTACATTCCCTGTGGTGAGTTCCAATTGATAAACAGCAGCAGGTGTGCAGGAGGTTGTGTTGTGGTGCAGATATAGTGTGGCGGTGTGGTGTAATGCATGTGTGGCGAGGCAGGAGGGAGGTCAGAGGTTTGGGAGGCTGGGATGCTCAGGCAGGAGGGTCTGGATGACTGGTGGAGGCGCCAGGGTCCAGCCAGCGTCCTGCCCGGGAGGGTCGGCGTGAGTCACCCGGCCCAGCACGGCCGCGTCCTGACACCTTGCCAGCACCCCCCGCCTTCCACCTCATGTTCCGCAACATTTCACACCTCCCTCTCCTCCACATGTGCCATCCATCCACCTTATCTCGTCCCCTCACACCTCCCTCTCCTCCGCATGTGCCATCCATCCACTCAGTCTCGTCACCTAGCAGCAACCAACAGTCCAACTATCCTCGTTTCCTCACACGTAAGCGAAAGTTATCGTCATCCTTCAAGTCTGAAGGACCTCTTTGTGTTACTTTTGGACTGACCTCATCCCACTCACAAAGGCGACGGTTCGTCCTGTGACATCCTGAGACATACCGGGGAATTGTGTCATCCTGTGACGTATGAAGGACCTTCGCCCCCTGTTACCCTTCCCAGCACCAGGACTGCACGTCCTCACTACTAGTTCTCGAGGAACTTGTTTGGAATCAGTATTCCATTGAGGACATGGCACCCGAGACAAGTCGGTGCATCCCAGCGTAGCTGGTGAGGGTAAGGCTGGGCCCGTATAGATGGTGGACTGGTTCAGTAAGTTCAACCCTCCCACCCATCATCATCACTACCAGCCATCCTTCGCCCAGTCCTCGCTAGGGCTCATAGAGGGAGTCGTGTCCTCCGCTGTGCAAACACTATCGCCTCTTAAGCACGACGGTAGGATTCCTTTTGGCCTGGCTCTTAAGGGACTGAGTTAGACTCTTTAGTGTTCAAGACTCTTAAAGTCGTGCTTATGGGTTATAATCGTCGTGGTCAAGGATAAAGACGGTCGTGCTTGGAGGGTGTTGTACTCCGTCGTGCTTTAGATAAGCGAAGGCTTACATTACGTTGCTGTGACTCGGGTTTAGACGTGCACCTGGGAGGAGTGTACAGAACACATAACTTACCTCATCCGTCCACTCCCGTGTATCTGACTGCTACTTGTGTGTTACTCATCCATCTCTCGCCCTCACCCCCATTTATATATGATTGTTACTAGTGTGTTACGGGGAGAGAGTTTTACAATCGTGTTGCCCCGTCTCTTGACCTTTGTGTATGTGTACCATGTCTTTACTCGTATGTACACACACACACACACACACACACACACACACACACACACACACACACACGGACGTATACGTGTGTCTCTCTCCTTCCATAACAGGTCCCTCGCCTCTCACTAGAGCTATATAGTACACCAGGTATATACAAGAAATACATAAGCAACAACGGCTCTCGTGGTGCAGTGTCTTCTTGTGACCTGTCTTAGGGTCAGGGTGTTCCTTGGTGAATCTTTTGCCGTGGCTCTTGATATCTCGAAAGCAGCTGACGAGGTTTGGCTCACGTCTTGGCTGTCCAAGCTCCCTTTTGGTCTCTCTCTCTCTCTCTCTCTCTCTCTCTCTCTCTCTCTCTCTCTCTCTCTCTCTCTCTCTCTCTCTCTCTCTCTCTCTCTCTCTCTCTCTCTCTCCTCGTTCCCTCACGGTAGACGTTGATGGATGGAGCGACTTCTTCCTCTCATCCCGTCATCAGTGACGTTCCTCAGGGTTCTGACCCATTGCCCTACGCTCTTGCTTCTCTCCAACGATGATCTTTCTTTCGCCTCCGATCCTATTCCGCTCCCTTTCCTTTCCTCTCCCACTGAACTCCTCTTTTTTTTCTCATTCTGAAAGTGTTTCCCCCTCTCGTAAGGTGTGTGTGTGTGTGTGTGTGTGTGTGTGTGTGTGTGCCAGCTGCTAAAGTCTAGGCCTGTGGTGCGTAATTGGCCTCTGTTTCCCGTAGTTTTGTCTGTGGAGACTAGCCAGACGAGGAGCGACCGTTATGATTCTTAAGCTTTGAAATCCACATCCTTCCTTCGTCTCTCAATCTCCCTGTGATATATCCACTTTGGAAGACTCACGTCCACCAAACACCCTAAGCAATTATAATATCATCTATGATCTTTTCCCTCATGTTCTGTATTTATTCTAACGTTAGTAGACCATGGTCATGAGTTGGGCATATTATTACCCGTAGTAGACTACTGGATAAAAGAAAACGATGTTTTTACTCGCTGTATAACGGTAATGAAAAAGGAACCTGGTAAGTTATAAGTTGGGGCTGTGTTATGTGAAGTTTAATGTATGTGTTTTTTTTTCTCTCCTCCTGCCTACTGTTACCAAGCGCTAAAGGGTCACCCTGATCGCAGTATGTAGTCCTCGCCTTTGTATATGTGTGTATTAGTGTGTGTGTGTGTGTCTATGTGTGCACCTGTTTACGGTAATGTTTACGTGCATGTACACCCCCCTTTCCCCCCCCTTCCCCCCTAAGATGCCGTTGTAGTTTCTGTGGACTGTGTTTTCGATTGTGTAGGGTTGTTAAGACCATGAAAATCAAGTTACTGCATCCACCACCCGAAGAAAAAAAAAAATCATGTACAGTAATTGTGAATTTTTAAGGTACGATAATTTGTCAGTTTCAGTGCATTATGATTCTCACGTTCCTATGTACAATGCTTCTCGTTTGGTGTACGATAATTCTTGAGTTTACACAGTGTATAAGTATTCAAAATGTTGTGTTCGATAATTCGGAAGTTTTTGCACATTATATCCGGGTGTGTTCGATGAATTAGCCATCAGTATGAAGTACGTTATGATACATGCTGCCACTGTAGTAGTGTGGCTCATAATACTTATGTCTTCAGTTTGCCATAGTTAATGATTCGTGCACTGTTACGTAGTATTCGTTCGTGATG
The DNA here is from genome assembly GCF_036320965.1 of Panulirus ornatus. Lineage (NCBI taxonomy): Eukaryota > Metazoa > Arthropoda > Malacostraca > Decapoda > Palinuridae > Panulirus > Panulirus ornatus. The sequence continues at coordinate 22,699,021 of NC_092266.1, read as the reverse complement.
CATGGTCTGAGTGTGGTTTAGTTCATGGTACATCTGTATTGTAGGTTTTCCATAGTTCATGATACATATATTGTAGGTTTGTGTAGTTCATGGTACATATTCTGTAGGTTTTCCATAGTTCATGATACATATATTGTAGGTTTGTGTAGTTCATGGTACATATTCTGTAGGTTTTCCATAGTTCATGATACATATATTGTAGGTTTGTGTAGTTCACGGTACATATTCTGTAGGTTTTCCATAGTTCATGATACATACACTGTAGACCTACCGGAAGTCATGATACATATGTTTTAGCTTTACCATAGCTTATGATACATATACTCAAGGTTTACCATAGTTCATGATACATATAATGAGTTTACCATACTATAATAGCTGCACTGAGTTTCCTATAGTTCACGGCACATGTACTGTCAGCTTACCTTTGTCCACACTGAGTTTACTTCATTCAGTGGTGCCTTCAGTGTGTGTACCTTAGCCCTTGATGCACTCACTGCCAGTTTACCTCACTGATGCACTTTTAAGTTTAATTCCTTGATGCACTCATTAGCAATTTACCTTACTTCCTGATGCACTGTTACTTTACGTCATTTCATGATGAGATACATTGCTAGTTTACATCACTCCTTGCTGATATGCAGTGTTAATTTACCTCCCTACTTGATGAGATATACATTTAATTTACCTCACCCCTTGATGAGATGCACTGCTAGTTTACCTCACCCTTGATGAGATGCACTGCTAGTTTACCTCACCCTTGATGAGATGCTATGCTAGTTTACCTCACCCTTGATGAGATGCACTACTGGTTTACCTCACTCCTTAATTAGATGCACCGTTGATTTTAAGTTATAACCAAAGGTCTTGCCCCCTATTATAACCCCTCAGATCTTGCTCCCTACTATATCCCTCAGATCTTGCTCCCTATTATAACCCTCAGATCTTGCTCCCTATTATAACCCTCAGACCTTGCTCCTTATTATAACCCTCAGACCTTGCTCCTTATTATAACCCTCAGATCTTGCTCCTTATTATAACCCTCAGATCTTGCTCCTTATTATAACCCTCAGATCTTGCTCCCTATTATAACCCTCAGATCTTGCCCCCTACTATAACCCTCAGATCTTGCCCCCCTCATTATATCCTAAGTGCTTGCCCCATACTATGTAACCTCACAGCTTGCCCACTGGTACTGTACAGCAACGTTTTCTTCTTCACTATAGCCGTCCCCTGGGCAGGGCATCAGTGCGTGAAATCATCGTCTTGGCGCCGAGGGAGAGACTGATTTGACCTTACATAAGGCATCTGTACCTTCACCAGCCTGACCAACCTGACCCTGGCCACGGCCCAGGAACCCCTCGGAATGTGCGTCCCCCTGTCTTTCATCCTCCTGCCCTCCCCCTTCCCACTTCCCTCAGCAATTATACACTAATTAGCATCATCTTTTGTCAAACAATGGCGGACCCAGCATTTCCTTGCAGGGGGTGACGCCAGGCATCGTAAGTGTTCGCGATCTCTAACAAGTAACTAGGAAGTAGAGGTCTCAAAGACGTTGGTGTTTCGTGTCTCAAGATATTGTTGGTTGTGTTCTTACAGAGTATCCGGACGAGAGCCAGTCGACGCTCCTGCCATGCACCATCTGCAACCGCACCTTCAACCCGCAAGCGTTGGAGCGGCACAGGAAGGTGTGCGAGAAGCTCTCCAGCAAGAAGCGACGGGTAAGTCTTCCGGCTCATGCTGTCGCAACCCTCGCTCCCTCTCCAAGGTCTCCCCACTGCCAGGCCGGGGAGGGGGGCTGTAGTTAGACACACTGTGTGACCCCCTTAAGTTACGACGACTCAGGAGGACCTAACTTACCTCTTGAGCACGACGAGGTAGGACGACTTATTCCCGTGAATGTGATGACTTGATGCCGTAAGGAAGAGGACTTAGTCCCTTGATTAGGACGACTTAATTCTTTGATTATGATGAGTTAGCCTCTTTTGTGCGATGATAACACTTGAGTATAACGACTTGGGACGACTCAATCTCTTGAGCAGGACGACTAAATACCATGAATACGAGGACTTAGTTAGACCTTGAGTACCACAACTTAATCCTTGTGTGTATGACAGCGTAAGACCTTGAGTACAACGACGCAACTCCTTGAGTGCGACAACTTCGCCTTTGTTTACGATAACGTTCGTCTGGTACTTAAGGATGCAGGAAGCTTTCTTTGAGGAATGCTGGAACTGGAACGGACTTTGAGTTTGTTATTAAGTGGTCAAAGTGTGTGATATCTGAAGTGTTCCTGTGTGTGTGTGTGTGTGTGTGTGTGTGTGTGTGTGTGTGGTGCATCGTGTTGCTGAGACCCCAAGTTGCCCGGGCTGTACTTGGTATAGTATCAGGGTGGGTGAGGCCTGGCCTGTGATTCAAGAGGAGTTAGTTCATGTGCACCAGCGGGAAGTGTTCCCTCTGGGTCGCTTAGGCGGGGGTGGGGCGAACGACGCAGCTGTAGGGTCGACTCGTGTGACAGGAGATCGAAGGAGGGGAAGTAGAGGAGCAGCACGAACTTTGCCCTTTGTCGAGTAAAATTGGGGAGAGTTTGATAGAAAAAGAGAGGGACACTGAGTGTGGGAACTGGAGATTGCTAGGAAGGGTTTTAGGATCATATGAAGTGTGTCTGATGATGTGAAAGGCCATATGAAGTATGGTGAGGTGTGTGAGATGGTCTTAACAGTGTGAGAGATCTGGAGTGTGCCAATTAGTTAACTTAAGTATTGGGGTTGGGAACTCTGGAAGACATCTAAAGAAAGTGGATGAGATGTGCTTATTTCGTATGAACATTTTCCAGCTAAATTCTCTCTCTCTCTCTCTCTCTCTCTCTCTCTCTCTCTCTCTCTCTCTCTCTCTCTCTCTCTCTCTCTCTCTCTCTCTCTCTTGATGAGTGATATAACCGCGGCTGTTTAGTCTGTGTATGACATTGGGTGGGTGGAGTGTGGGAGCTGAATGCGGTGGGTCGGTCTTAGAACGAGGGGTGGATGTGCGGTACGCCGGAGGACAAGGTGGTAGGGGTGTGGGAGGTGAGTCACTTGCTATTTGCTGATGACACGGTTCTGGTGACCGACGACAGAAAGGAACTCAAGTGTACGGAAGGAGAGACGCGAGAGTAGATGTAAACAAAAGTAAAGTAATGAGATGCAGCTGAGGGTGGGTAGGAAGCATTGGGTAGTTTAGTTCGAGTGTAAGTTTGCTTGGGAAAGACCTGGAAGAAAGGGAGTGCTTGAAGTGCCTGGGGGCTGAAGTGAATCAGTGGACGGAGAGGTGGGGCGTTAAGGAACGTGTGCAAGGTGAGGTTACATGTTATTTTGTACACTGAGGCTTGTGGTATTTTGCATATTGGGCTACATGTTACTTTGCACAGTGGGGACCACATGTTACTTTGCACAGTGGGGACCCCATGTTACTTTGCACAGTGGGGCCACATGTTACTTTGCACAGTGGGGACCTCGTGTTACTTTGCACAGTAGGGACCACATGTTACTTTGCACAGTAGGGACCTCGTATTACTTTGCACATTGGGGCCACATGTTACTTTGCACAGTGGGGACCCCATGTTACTTTGCACAGTAGGGACCACATGTTACTTTGCACAGTAGGGACCACATGTTACTTTGCACAGTGGGGACCTCGTGTTACTTTGCACAGTGGGGCCACATGTTACTTTGCACAGTGGGGACCCCATGTTACTTTGCACAGTGGGGCCACATGTTACTTTGCACAGTAGGGACCCCATGTTACTTTGCACAGTGGGGACCCCATGTTACTTTGCACATTAGGGCCACATGTTAATTAGCACAGGGTCCACATGTTACTTTGTACAGTGGGGCTACATTTTACTTTGCACATTGGAGCCACATGTTACTTTGTACAGGGTCTATGTGTTACTTTGTACAGTGTGTACACATGTTACTTTACACAGTGGGTCCACATGTTACTCTGCATAGTGATATGTGATACAGTAGAGCTGACTACATTGTCTGAATGCCAGATATTAGTTTATCCAGTGGTTTACATATTGTTGCAACATAATGGTTTACACAGTCACTTATTAATGTACACGATTCACAGTTGAGCTCCAGAGTACACCTTGATGTAACATGTTGGTTTACACATCGGTGCCGCAAGGTTTACATGATGCCACATAATGGTTCACACACAGCTGCCATATATTGGCAGTGGTGCCACATATTGGTTTACACAGTGGTGCCACATATTGGCTTCCATTATTACCACATGGTTTACATAGTCGTACCAGATATTGATTTGCACGGTGGTGCCACACGCACTCTATATGTTTATGTATATATACCTATGCATGTTATTTTCCACATTGGTGTCATGTATGTATATGATTTCACACTGATGTCACACACACACACACACACACACACACACACACACACACGCACACACACACACAGCCTATATATATATATATGTATAAAGTTTTCCAGTAACGTATGAGTTTACTGCCATTATAAAGACATGACGTGTGCTCTAATATAGCTCTCTTTCTCTCCCTGTGTCTCAGATTACACCCACAACTACCGTAAGTCAGCCGTTTGTCTGTGTGTCTGTGTGCTTGTATATTTTTTTGTGTATCTTGTTTATGTGTATGTGTAAATTGCCAGTGTTTGTTGTGCGTGAGTGTGTGTGTATATGCATGTTTTGTGTTTGTCTGCCTGTGTTTTTGAGTGGGTATGGTTTATTTTTGTGTGTTTGATTATTGGTGTGTTTGAGTATAGGTGTGTGTGTGTGTGTGTGTGTGTGTGTGTGTGTGTGTGTGTGTGTGTGTTAGTGTGTGTGTGTGTGTGTGTGTGTGTGTGTGTGTGTGTGTGTGTGTTAGTGTGTGTGTGTGTGTGTGTGTGTTAGAGCATACATAGGTAAATAGAAGTACAAAATCAAAATACGAATGGTGGCATGAGTTCTGTCATAAGCATTAGATAAACAAGGATCACTGAAGGTGTCAAGCCACGTATGAAAAAAGAAATAGTGCCTTCAAGCCACATATGAAAGGAGAAAATAGTGCTTTTAAGCCACACATGAAAGAAAGATAGTGCTTTCATATTTATATTTTGGCCTCTTGTTCTTCCATGGTTTAGTTTCCCCTTTTGCTTTGCGTTGCTTCACCCAAACTCCAATTTCTTTGTTTTCAGTGATTTTTTCGATCTTGATCGTGTGTGCTCAGAGAAATGTTCTGTGTCACCTCTTTGCCTCTGGTCGTACGAGCTGAACGCATTGAGGTTCTTCTGTCTTAAGATTTTTTTTTTTGTTACTTGAATTATGGGAACCGTAACACCATATTTAACCTACCTGATAATTCCCCACTGCTAATTAACCCATTATATAGCTCTCCTCTGGTAATTAACCCAGCTGGTCATTAACCCACTGGGCAGCTTCTACCACTAGTGCAAGAGACTGCTCTCCATCAGCACTTTACCTCACTACCACTAACCCGTCACACCACCACCACCACCAACCCGTCACACCACTACCATCAAGCACCCGTTACGCCACCACCACCAGTAATAACCCGTCACACCACCACCAAATAACCCGTCACACCACCACCACCACCAATAACCCGTCACGCCACCACCACCACCAGTAACCCGTCACACCACCACCACCACCACCAGCAGTCCTCCTTCACTAGGCTTCAGCAAGACCCCCAGCAGGCCAGGCCCTCTCTACCCCTACGGCCTGTTATATGGTTGTCACTCAGCCCATTGAAGGGGAGGTCCGTGCTAGCAGGTCCCCCCGAAGGATTGGTCACGCCTGCCTGGGCATCGCTCCTGCTACACTCCTAAGGGCGCCGCCCTTCAAACTATTCCTTTATCGAACTGACATTTAACATACCATCTGCTCCCCTCACACCTGCCTGCCCCTCACAGTGTAGCGCTCCTCACCGGCCTGTAACTTGGTGATCGCCAGCAGCTGATGAGGCAGCAGGTGTTATAACCGCTCACAAACACACCGGATCAGAAAACAGAAGCAAGCGATGAGGATGGTGTCCGTGTGTGTGTGTGTGTGGATGTGTGTTTGCGTAAAGATGATATGATAATGATAATAATGATAACGATAATAATAATGATGATAATAATGATGATAATGATAATGATAATAATATCAATGATGATAATGATGATGATACTGATTATTATTATTGTTGTAAATAACGGTTTATGGAATTTAGGCATTGAGCGTGTGTGTGTGTGTGTGTGTGTGTGTGTGTGTGTGTGTAGCATGACCTTGAAGGTTCCTCCTCATCCTACCTTCTCATAAACTCTCCCACTGTGTTTACACTCCTCTGTCGCAAACAAAAGCGAGTCTTGCCAGTGTGCCTCACACACACACACACACACACACACACCTTACATTGATTATATTATGATATTTTCTTTTTCCTCTTTGCTTTCTTATCCAGCCTAAGGAGGCGGTATCAAGAACAGACACTTAAGCCTTCGTAAATAAAAAGATCTATGCTTACCTTCTTCTTGTTCTTGCTATTAGTGACAATACTGGAGGGGAGGTTATCTCCAGCTCCCATTCCTGACCCTCGAAGTTGCCATCTTTCCCCCCGTCTCCAGAGATGTGTCTGATGCACCAAGTAGACCAGACTAATGAGATATTATTCCCACGAGATTTTGAAGTCAGAAGTTTATTATACATGAAAATATTGATCCCTCCCCACTGACTCTCGTCCTGTTGTGATCTGTACATTGGCACTTTAAAACGGCTGTTATCCTCTGTAGTTTTGTCATGGTTATGACGAGTGCTTTGTGAGTGTGGCTAGTGATGAACGAGGTATGATTGATGCTGCTGTTGAGGTCTCGTCTCCTGATCATCATGACATTGTCATCACCAGCTACTCATTATTCAGAGTCTATGTTGTCCACTTTCCCTGAAGTCCACCACCTCACATATTTTGGTTCCTATCTGTTGACTCGTTATTCCATCTGTCAGCCACCTTTGCTCCACCCTCCCCTCCTGTCAGCCTCTTGTTCTCCATCTGCCTTTGTCCACCATCTCTCAGCTTCCTGTTCTTCAACTGTCTGTTCTTCAGATAATGGTGCTGCAATTTTCCAACCACCTGAACCCCCCTCCCCATATATCGGCCATCTTTTCTTCAGCCACCTGTGCATCCATATATGAGCCATTATTTCTTCAACCATCCTTGCAGCCATATATCAGCCATCAGTTCTTCAACCTCTGTGCTCCCATATATCATCCAGCTGTTCTTCAGCCACTGGTTCCCCTCATGTATCAGCCACCTGTGCCGCCTTCCCCCCCCTCTTCGCACCCCATTCCCCCCGCAGCATCAGCGGCAGCTGCCATAAACAAAGCCCTCCTTACCTGGGTCCACCTGCAGACGTTCAGCTCGACCAAGCAGCGAGTGGATGGGCTGGAGGCGTCGACCGGTGGCCTGGGGCCAGGGAAGTCCTCAGACCGCAGGACTCACCCGAAGACCAAGTCCAAGTGGCGCGAGAAACACCAGGAGTTCCTCAGGGCCATACGTGCTGCTAAAGGCATCACAGGTGAGATATGGCATGGGGGGCGGGGGCGGCGAGGACAGGTGAGATGTGGGACAGGAAGGAGGAGGACGTGTGAGATGTGCTAGGGAAGGGCGGACTGATGAGGTGTTAGCAGTAGAGGGAAGATAGGTGAGATGTGGCAGGGGGGTGAGATCGATATAGTTAAGGAGGTTAAGATCAGGGTTTAGTGAGGGTAGGGTAAGAGAAGCAAGGCAGCTGAAACGAAGGATAGTGAGGCAGAGTAGGTAGAGAGTGAGGTTGGCAAGAGGTGAGTACAGGGTAGTTGGAGTAAGGTAGGTAAGGCATTGCTTGTGATACAGGGGGTAGTGAGGTAGGTCAGGTGAAACAAGACTGGAGTCACAGCAGGTGAGGACAGGCCAGATGAGGTCGGGTCGTCACGTGAGGATGGGGTTTAATGTAGTACATGGCAGGTGAAATAGATGAAGGTTAGGGTTGTATACCCTTGGATGGGCGAAGCAAAGCAGAGTTGGTAGGACAAGGAAAGTGAGGCAACATGATTCAGTGTATTTGACAGATGTTGAAGTTAACTTGATAATCTTATGTGCTTTTAAGTATGATGTAAAATCTTACAGAACCAAATGGTATGACAAGGTAAGTTTTTTTTTTTTCATAACCAGATTTTTCTCATCAGAGCTGGTTTGAATATTTCTGTAATGTTTCAAGTTGTGAGCAAGATTTATTAGAATGTGTCACAGTGTTATGGTATCTAAATTGCGTTTGGTTAAGGGAAGGTAGTTACATATTTAATGTTACGAGAGCACCTTGAGATGTTATGTGATGAATACAGTCTGTAAAGAGGACTTAAAGGGTATTGTATTTATGTTAGTGACTGTATAGTACTGTATTGACTGTTAAATGCATTTTTTTGTGGCAGATGATGGTGAAGGAGGTCAGGGCGCCCCGATCTCCAACATCCCGTCAGACTATGTGCAGTGTCCTCACTGCCAGCGGCACTTCGGCCCCAAGGCGGCTGACCGACACATCACCTGGTGCCGCGAGCAGAGTACCCGGGTCCCAAGGTCTCCCGCCGACAACCAGGCCGTCGAGCGCCTCAAGTCCAGAACCAAGGTCAGTCCTGCTTCCACTGTCTCATCTGGTCGGGTCATTCCCAACGTTTGTTGCCCCCACACGTTCATGACAGCTTTGTTTTAATCGAGCTCCCACGTCATGACAACTTTGTTAACATAGCTCCCACGTCATGACAACTTTGTTAACATAGCTCCCACGTCATGACAACTTTATTAACATAGCTCCCACGTCATGACAACTTTGTTAACATAGCTCCCACGTCATGACAACTTTGTTAACATAGCTCCCACGTCATGACAACTTTGTTAACATAGCTCCCACGTCATGACAACTTTATTAACATAGCTCCCACGTCATGACAACTTTGTTAACATAGCTCCCACGTCATGACAACTTTATTAACATAGCTCCCACGTCATGACAACTTTGTTAACATAGCTCCACGTCATGACACTTTATTAACATAGCTCCCACGTCATGACAACTTTGTTAACATAGCTCCCACGTCATGACAACTTTATTAACATAGCTCCCACGTCATGACAACTTTGTTAACATAGCTCCCACGTCATGACAACTTTGTTAACATAGCTCCCACGTCATGACAACTTTATTAACATAGCTCCCACGTCATGACAACTTTATTAACATAGCTCCCACGTCATGACAACTTTATTAACATAGCTCCCACGTCATGACAACTTTGTTAACATAGCTTCTACATCATGAAAACTTTGTTAACATAGCTCCCACGTCATGACAACTTTGTTAACATAGCTCCCACGTCATGACAACTTTGTTAACATAGCTCCCACGTCATGACAACTTTGTTAACATAGCTTCTACGTCATGAAAACTTTGTTAACATAGCTTCTACGTCATGACAACTTTGTTAACATAGCTCCCACGTCATGACAACTTTGTTAACATAGCTTCTACGTCATGACAACTTTGTTAACATAGCTCCCACGTCATGACAACTTTGTTAACATAGCTCCCACGTCATGACAACTTTATTAACATAGCTCCCACGTCATGACAACTTTGTTAACATAGCTCCCATGTCATGACAACTTTGTTAACATAGCTCCCACGTCATGACAACTTTATTAACATAGCTCCCACGTCATGACAACGTTGGGTATTGTGTCTTCACTCAGCCTGACGCCCCACGGATATATATATGTATACATGGTAGGTATTGAAGCATTACCCTGACTGGTTTCGAACAAGTGTCTTCTTGTACTTGTTCGTTTTCTACTTGACGAATCTATCATGCCCTAGAAATTACATCAGAAAGGAGACTGATGTTTAATAGCGCTATACTGATGAGTAATATCATGATAGATTTTATTTTACGTGTGTGCGTGTGTGTGTGTGTGTGTGTGTTTGTGTGTGTGTGTGTGGTATAAGATGGAAGTCTTTTCCCTGATGGAGACATTTCTTCCGGTCTCTTGAGCACGTCGATTCGACCCTGGAACACGACTGTTCGACCCTTGGTTATAAATGGCGTAATTTTAGGCCAACATGAGTTCCATCGCCAGCTCGCCATTCCCAGGATTGTGCTGTGGGGCTCAAGGATCATACCGTCGCGTTCAAGGTGTTCAGAAAGGATCGTCGTCCTTGTCGCCTTTACCCAACTCGCAGACGGATCATGAGGACACTTTCACTTGGCCCCTTCCTTAAAGATCGGGACGGGTGCTGGTGCTTCCCCGCCTGCGACGGACGTGGACACCTTCGACAGCGTCTTGTGTGTGTGTGTGTGTGTGTGTGTGTGTGTGAAACGATTCGCCAAGGGCTCTTGTCAATGACAACTTGTTCTTGGGTGTAATGGCATAGGTCGGGTGTGTGTGTGTGTGTGTTCTCTGAGTGGCATTACTGGCACGGGGCCGATCATGTGTAGCTGTTGTGTAAGTGAGCAGTGAGGTGGATGTATGTGTTGTGTACTGGGTTGTACTCCCTCTCATCCTAGGCACGCAGGCTAGACCTCCTGAAACTTGCCTACATCCTCAGCCGTTGATATTGGTGATCTGAATACTTCACAAGCGCAGGCCCCGGTAGACGCGGTCAGAAATTGTCCTCTCTCTCTCTCTCTCTCTCTCTCTCTCTCTCTCTCTCTCTCTCTCTCTCTCTCTCTCTCTCTCTCTCTCTCTCTCTCTCTCAAGCTTTGCAAATACATAGGGTTCTCTAAGTTTTCTTTTTTTTTTAATGATTTTGATTATTTACTTGCTATTAATCCAGCGTAACCTACTCAGAACAAAGTGTCAGCATAGATATACGTTTGTATAAAGCACTGGTCTGCAGTCTTTATTCACAATACTGTAAAGTAATTATTAATAAGCCACAACTACAACACGCGGTATTGATGCAACATATTTCGGGAACTCCTTCAAAGGCTTAAAACTTGAACAATTTGAAATGAGAAATATATCATACATACAGATGTACAGAACAAGAATTATACGAGCGCAATATAAGACTTTAAAACAAGGAATGTATTATTTTTTTGAAATATCCAATTGTGTTGCGCTCGTATATCTATTTTCACTTAACATGTACATTATTTTTGTACGCATCCAACTTAATGCGCCTACAGTGTACACGTTCAGAATGATGCAATTGTGTATTCGTTTAACATAATACACTTAAGTAATGTACACTCATGTATGATAGTCTGAGGGTCTGTCTGTACATTGTGATAAACTTATGATGTACACAACCACTAACGTACACAGACACTTAATGGTGTACTTCTCCAAGGTATATAGTAAACCAGTGGGTTACAGAACAGGAAGATAACCTTGTGACCCACGCATACCATTTTTACCAACGAAAATCGAGACTATTTACAACAACGATTATCGACTCGACCACACCCGCCAATCACAGAGATATGCACTCCCACCGCATACCAGAGCGACACCGACGCCCTGACTTGGATCGTTAAAGTACACCCTGGCGGGAATGCACGTCCTGAGCGAACGAACACCCCAGCGGTGCTCGGGGAGTGAGGTTGTACACGCCAGTGCGAATGCACGCTCCCAGTTCCTGCATATTGGATAGGCGGTGGTGAGACGTCGAATGACCTTCGGCGTCGACGCTGGTGGTAATAACGCTAAACGTCGTGTAAATAACTCGTTCATAAGCGTAAGAACGTTGTTGATTTTCTTTTTTTTTTTCCGTCTTCAGTATGTCAGAGGTTTGGATATTTTTAGGGAATATATGATAGAATCGATGGTGGTACGCGTTCACCCCCTGAAGTATGAAGTTACTAACTAGTGCAGGATGGTACAGCCCCTTGATCTAACTGGGAAGGATCAGGTGAAAGTGCTTGACCATTGTACTCAAAGCTTGTATCACTGTGATCATGGCACGTACCTTTTTGCCTGAAGGATTTGCGCTTTTGTGAGAAAACATATTTTTGTCATCAAATATTGTCTTACTTCCCTCACCAATGATATATATATATATATATATATATATATATATATATATATATATATATATATATATATATATACACACACACACACACAGGATAGTGTTACCCGTCTCTGCGTAAGGCTACACCACGAGTGAAAAAGTCACTGGCGAAGCTCTCATTGATAACACTTTCTCATCAGAGAACTTCTCTCCCCGCAGTAGTCCACAGAGTCCTTCAAATTGAAAATAGCGCAGCCTTAGGCTGTAGAAGCCTTTAGAAAGAACTTTCCTTCTCAGAAAGAGATCGATGGGTAATTTAACGATATAAATAAAGAATTAAACAAACGACCAACGAATTTTTAGCAATGTTTCGGTTGTCCGTTACCTGAATGTTATCGGTAACCGATTTCTTTTTTTAACGTAACTGTCTCGCTAGCACGTCTTAACTGGCAGAGTGACATATTCCACTTATCGATATGTTACCTGAGTTTGCTTTTTACTTTTATATATCAAGCAAAAATTTGGCGATGAAAAGCTAGACGATGGCAAGCGGACCCAGTGAGATTCAAAATTTACGCGAAGTCTTTGAATGGGGGATTGTGAAACAACTTGAATTGTTTTTTTATTTTATGTTAATAGTTTAACTTCAGAATCTCAATATTAGAGAAGGAAAAATTGACGTATGTCCTCATTGACCTCTTCAGCACGATGTACGACCCTTGAGTAAGGCGTTGTACCGTTGCGTTCAAGGATCGTATAGTCGTGTTCAAGGATCATTCTGTTGTGTTCAAGGGTCGTGCTAAAGTTTAGTACTGTCATGCTTAAGATTGGAATGGTCGTGATAAAGGATCATACCGTGGTGCTCTAGGGTGAAATTGTCGTATCAAAAGTTTATAAAAAGTTCAGTTGCTTTCTTTAAGTGGGGGAAAGGTACGCATTAGATATTAGCATATTGATATGGAAATATTTATGAAGTGAATTGTTAGCTGATGAAGAATTGGGAATTAAAAGCTAACAGTACTAAAGTAAAGCATAGCTGTCCTTCCTTAACATCTTTAAATACCTTCCTGTTGCTTCAGCTATACCATAGAGGCTTTATTGACACTGCGTTGACGATCGTGTATTGCTTAACCATATATTCGAGAATGCTTTTAACGGTATTGCGTTGTTTTCTAATTTGCATATCCAAACCGTATAACTTTTTTTTTATGTTTATCTGTGTTCACTCTTTCTCTCCTTCATTTTATATCCTTTCACTTTTTTTTTTCGTACCTTTAGTTTTCCTTGCTCTCCGCTAATGCCTTTGTCTTATTCGCCACCCTGACTCATTTCCTCTCTCTCCCTTCCCCGTGTGACTCACAGCCGTGACCTTTATTCCCTGTTCGTCTTCCTGATCTTTACCGCCTTTCTCTCTCTCGTCCCTCCGTTTTCTAATCCTTTCTCTCCCATCCCTCCTTCTCTCACCTTTCTCTCCCGTCCTTCCCTTTAACCTTTCTCTCTCGTTCTTCCTTTCTCCTTCCTTTATCCGTCAGTTTCCTGGCTGTTCATTATATTATGACATTCTCTTCCATCTCCTCCTTCTCATTCCAGATTTTACCCCAACCTCTCATTTACTTTTATTATCAGAAAAGTAGAATCATAATATTAGTTAATTGTTTGACGCGACAAATTTTTTGTTGTTTAGATCACTCGAGAAAAAGATAGCTGCGGTTCTTTCGGAAAGTTTATGTATTGTGGATAGGCTGCCACAGCAACTAGAGGTTAGCTTTTACCCCGCCGGCCCCCGGCTAGAGAGGAGCCGATAACATAAACCCAGACTAACCGTTGAACAAAGGAGTCACTTGGAAACCACATAGTTCATTGTGTTAAGCGTTTTGGACCCCCTTACATGTAAAATTCCAGACTGCCATAATGGGCCGTCATTTTCTTAACCGACACACACCTACACTCGCTCAAAATGATCTAACTTTTTGTCAAGAACGCACAGCTGTAATTTCAACACTAATACCTCATATAGACGATAGAAAATAGCAGATTATGTATAACAATGTCTCACTGACGACATTACAATGAGGTAAGGACTGTGTGCGATAAAAAGAATTTGAATTTACATGAGAATCGTGATGTTTTAATGTATTTCACCATATTATGTAATTAGTTGATAAAATGCTAACCTTGAAATTTTTTTTTTAACCTTGACAAAATGTAAAAGATAAAGAATACATTAGATTACTTGTAACACTGTTCAAGCTACAAGCACCCACTTCAGAATTCATTTAAAAAATGTTGGTGTTCTTCATTGTTCTTTAGTTTCGGTAGGTGTATTTAGGTCAGTTCCATCAATTTCGTTGATTGTTTCATTGGTTTCGCAATGCTACTTGCATAGTCCTCGTTGATTGTTCTTTCTTTTCGCTCGGCCAGTCGCATCATCTTCGTTTCCACCATACCATACCATTTCATATCATCTTAGTTGTAGCCTAGCTGTTTTTTAGGTGTAGCCTAGCTTCTTACACCTTTTAAATCCAAATCATTTTGGTTTCGCACAGAAACAAAAGTATAGTACAGGTAAGATCACGCTTCGGTTTTGCTGCATTTTCATTGATCACACCCTCTTTTCCTCGTCACTTGCATTCGTTGGTTGTTTCATAGAACCTGACAGAGATTGTCTGCAGTATTTATGATCCTTACCTGACGCTTTGCACGAACCACACTTTTTGTGTATATATTTAACATGAGCTGGATGAGGTCATAGGGGATGCCCAAGGGACAATTATTTCAGCTTTGAGTGATATTGAAATGTTGCCAAATGAAGATTGTACAACCGAAGGAAATTTTACATTGGCAATTGTAGGACAGTAGGTTATTCCATCTTTTCTCTGCAGAACTGTATGTTGTTAGTGTTGGAATCTGTCGTTAAGACTAAGAGTTCCTCGGGGGTTCAGAACTCCTGCGACTGTGAAACATTTTACAGCTTGTGGAAAGTACTAAAATTCACGGATATGGTGTGGATGATACAAAGAGTACTTTAGAAAAACAATTTCAGTTGCATTTTCTCTTTTTTAAGTTCCGCAACTTTGCGGTTGGCCGTTAGCAACTGATTGCGCCCATATTTCACTTGGAACCGTTTGCTTTTATCAGTTAATTATTTTCATGCAGGCGATAAATAAAATATTTAATTATCTTATGCACAGTGTGGAGCCAGTTATTATTTAGGTCAGTGTGTTATCACCACGCCATCTGGTCACTAAGACTGGGGCGACGCAGTAATGTATTCACTGTCTTGTCTTCTGCCGGGCCTTGTCGGCACTTCGTACATCGCTGGATATGTTAAACTCGGCTCTCGTAATGTCATGCTTTTCTTGGATATGTATTTTGGACCAGAAATAAACTCAATAATTTATTGCAGTGACGCAGCGTTCACGGAGGAATGTTTTCATTATAAATACGTGATTGCATATTTCGGTAAATTAGCTATGGACCACAAACTCCATTAGACTGAATACAGTTTGCGCTGTGACAGTAGGTAAATCTGAGCGGACGAAGAGAAGGAGAGTAAAATGTTGGAGTGTAGCATAAGGGCATCATACCCTTGATTTGTTGGTGGAAGCACGCGTGCTATAATATAATCAAGTGTCAGGGTCACACTGGACAGCGGGAGCTGAACATCTCACGTGTCGCCATGCTGCATTCCAGTCGGGAGATTAAAAAAAAAAAAAAAAAATCTAACATATAAAACTACAGTTGTCATTTTCAGTGGGCGGGATCTTCATTTGTAGCATCATTGTTGTCGCTGGTAGAGGCATTATTGTATTTCTTGTATCCTACAAAACGTTTTCAACCTCGATGATTTTCGTAGTTGTTGTTAGGCTGTCGCCCTTTTCCTTTTAGAACTAAATAATGTCGTTGTTTATTATTCTAGAATTTGAACAGATATACGTATCCGTAGGTACCCAGTCTAGGCCTGTGCTTGGATATTAACGCGGGTTAGATAGAGTGGGTTGTGAGTGCCATGCAGGATGGACATTTAAGATTCCTCGGTCAATATTATCCATGTGATTGACCTCAAGCGCAGACTGTGGATGCATAAGAACCATTGCTTATTCATGAGCTAGTGGCCGGTTGCGTGATGTCGAGACGTTTGGTGAAGAGTCGGCAGAGGATGATTTTGATTGACCTGTGGCCGGAGGGTTGTGTTGAGGGGCCGTTGTTTTCTGAAGCGAAGTGGAGGAGGTTGGGGAAGTTCAGGAAGCTCATGAACACAGCCCAGATAGTACGCTTTTTGAATACATTCAGCTGAATGTTGAAAGCAACTCAATGTTGTATTAGATATTCGCTCATCACAGGGTTGGGGAAACTGTGATTTATTCAGCCTGCTGGTAATGTCATCATTTAGAAGATAAGTTTTTTCATCTCTCAGATTTGAAAACCGCATTCCGTCAGATGTGAACTTTGCTGTGTTAAAGGTAATGGTTTAAAGACTAGTTTGGATTGCCTGCAACAGATACAAATGACGTAAACATCCTGCCTCGTAGTCACGCAAGTTTCGTCTTTCACTGTCTGCCACACACCTGTGTTGGCAAGTAGTAACCATGCCCTAGATAATCGGGTAGTCGCTGTGACCTTGAGATTGACCGTCTTTGGCAGTGACACCAATACCCAACATCGATAGAAATAGTTGTCATTGATTAGGATAGGCTAGGTGAGGACTGGGAGAGTAGGCTAAGATGTTTAGTCTCTTTCTTCTGTAAGCTTGCCGTACATATATATCCCTTTTTGGGTGTAGATAGGAAACGAATGCGGGATTTTCGTCAGAGAATGATTTAAAACCTCTTGCTTTGATTAAACACTTTATAAGTAATGCAAGCACCGGTATTTTTAGGTCACTCCATCAGTTTGGGCAATATGATATAAATGATTAACCTCTAAATCATTCAACCATTAACAGAACGGTACCATCATTGTGTATGACATTGAGGATTAAGTCAGAGTCCAGGCCTCTTCGTTTTCGTAGGAAATAGTTAAATACGTGTAGGGTTAGATCATCGTCTTTAGTAGGTTAAGTTACATCATCGTATCGCATTCCTGGCGCGTGAGACAGAGTGACATATGTTGCAATACTGTCTTAGGTTACAACACAGTAGTGGTGTGTGTGTGTGTGTGTGTGTGTGTGTGTGTGTGCCCACGAAAGGTCTCCTCTTATATAGCTCCTCTACAGCCATCCCAACGCTCCTCTCCTTTTCTTGGGTCGAGTACGATCATCCTGAATCCTCTCTCCACACTCTAGGTCGAGTACGACCATCCCAAAGCTTCTCTCCACACTCTGGGTCGAGTATGACCTTCCCACCCACCCTCCTCCATCCTATTTCACTGACCTGCGTCGCGACGCCGCTGGCCGCCTTTTGCTCTCACATCTCAGAACAATTATCCCTCGCTGAATGTCGTCAATTCACGTGGGTTGGGGTGTTTCCCTTTGACATTCGGGAACTTCGCCTCGTGGTGAGGTTGTGTGGGAAGTGGCTAAGCACTGGGTTCTCTAACGCCTTGCTAGCCATGGTGTAATATTATCACAAGAAACCGTGGCAGTCACGACTGAGCTGGCAGGTATCAGATATCATGAGGCATCACGGAGGACGTAATAGTTTTCTTAGGTAACTTTGAGTTAGGAACAGCTGTCTATTTAAAAAAAAGAAAATAAGAATTGGAATGCTGACCTCTTGACAGCTCAAGTATTGGTACAGAGGGAACACAGTTCTAAGAGCAACTTATGTGTGTGTACAGTGAGTGTGCACGTAACACGGAAGACGCGCCCGCCGCCTTCCTACCTACTCGGTGTGGTGATGGTTGCGCACGAGGCTGTTTGAGGCACCAAAAGGCCAGGCCGAAAGGGAGTCCGGATGTGTAAAAGGTGTGTGTTGAAGGGAGAGGGAATGTTGATGGTACGAGCTGTCACCTCCCATTTTTGGTCAGCGGTTGTCACTGAGCGCACGATGTTCACGCTAAGAAATGGTTAGTGCCTCTTGAGCACGATGGTACGGCCTTAATGTCACGCCAATATACCCAAGAGTCATGACGTAGCGTCGCCCTCAAGGGTGTTATCATCGTGCTTAAGAGTTGAATGTCTTTATATCTTAACATGTCTAAAATTACATCTAGAAATATGTATAGACTTACCATCAAAGCTAATCTTGTCTTAAAACGCTAATACTCTGATGACGGTGAAGACTAGGCTGCGTTGACCCACTTGCCGTCACCGGTATCCTTCTGGTGTTAGGACTCGTCCCACCTCCCTCCCTGCCCTCCTTCAGTTTCACCAGGTCATTATCATTCAGTAGTGAGTCACGACTATGGCCGCCAGGTCAGAGGTCAAAGCCTCCAGTGAGAGCTGTTTGTCCACTCTCTGGGGTATGCTTCTCCCCTGTCCGGTAGGAGTCTTGTGTAGGTCTTTTACATATGTCCACTCCATTATACATGTCTTAGTAAGTCGCTGAGCTATCCCATGTTTGGAATTAGGCAAGTGAATAGGATGGATCTCTCACAGGTCGTGAGAAAACATCCTGAGATGATGCGCTCGTTTTCCCGGATGTTTTGCTCGTACCGTCGATAATATCACGGTGTGTTAAAACACCGACAGTGAGGGCCACCAGCTTTGGTGTTTATGATAGTGTCATGATAACCCGGGCAACAGGAAGTAGCGGCGCAGTGCATGTAGGAATGATGTCAGGGATGGCGTCCACCGTACCTACAGCCAGAAGCAAGAGATGTTTACGTTGTTCATCACTCACAGATATTGTTAGCAAACCGTACTGTTGCGCTTCATCACACTTCATCATAAACGCTAAGAATGTGGGATGATTGATTGACTGTAATCCACCCAGTATTCTATTTTTTTTTTCTCTTTATCTCTAGCAAACTGTGAAAATAAATCAGTTTAGCTGCTTGCGTTAGCACATCAAAAAGAAAACGGGAAATGATGTGTTGTAAGACTTGGCTTCATCACCTCATCCCAGCTTTTGAAACGACTCGAATCCATTACTCATAACGATACAACCCTTGGGTAAGTTGGTTTGACATTTGACCTGACCCTTAAGGGACAGTTTACGACCCAAGGGTCGCACCGTCGTGCTCAAGGGCTATACCACCGTGCTCAAGGATCATACCTTTGTGCTCAAAATTGTTTACGTGTGACAATTGGCGACTGAGACACAATCCCTGAGAAGCGAAAGAGGGTGCAAGGACGGATCTTGGTGGCTATCGTTCAGAGGAGTTTTCTTTCATGTACACAAGGGCCTTGAGGTGAACAGGGAGGGATGTTGTTGTCACATTAGCCGGCTCCACGCCCTGCGCGGGTCCGTAATCTTTTGACAGGTCGCTCACTGTTTGGAGTAGGAGGGAGACGCTGATGATGAGGGACGAATGCGAGGAGGATATCCCCATGACGCACACCTTGATTTTTTTTTTTCTTATTGTCACAAGAGCGGTTGTTTTAGGTGCACTCCTACACACCCCAGCCTAACTCAGACAGACATCACGACAACTATAATGATCCAGAACTTAAAGAAATATGGATCTAGTTAGGATAATCGGCCTAGCTTACAGAGGAGCACAACTTGGTCGGTGGACTAGGTTGTGTTGACTTTTCTCCGCGTTCGGCTGACGCCTAGCCTAGCGCTAGACTCGACTCATCTCTAGGCTTACCTTTAACTTTTCTGTATAAAGAAAAAGTATTTCTGGTTTTCCATACAGGGCTCCTGTAAATAAGGTAGACGACAGGTGAACGGCCTGAAAAATGATACTTGGACGTTAAGCTTACCATGTCTCAAATTACGATCCCGTATTCTATTTTCGTATATGTAAATAAAGTGGCAGACCAATGTGTCTGGTAATTTTTTTTGCTTGTGTTAGTAAACAAACGCTGCATACCAATATATGTAGTGTATTTTCAGTTGACATTCATAGCATGGAACAGACTAGTTTATTTATCAATAACAGACTGTTGACCAGAGAAACATATGAGACAGACCAGTGCATTTGGTAAATTGACATCAGACTTGATAAAGTGACATAAATGAATGAATATGTACACAAAATTTTACAGTATTAAGATATTTCTTACCATCGGTAAGCATGGACATTGTTGCTCTTGAAGCATATATGCTTAGACTATGTTTTCTTGGAAATTTAAGAGGTCTGATAGGAAGCGGTGATCTATATGTAAAGAGAACTTTTCAAAGAATTGTACTGTGGCACAAGTTTATTTCTGCAATTGTAACAGGAAAATCGTCGGTTGAAGACTTGTAATATCTCTTTCTTTATTTACACAAATGAGAATCCACAACTTACATGATTTTGACAAACTATTATTTTCATACTTGATCGCCGTCCGGGCACATGGCCTGGTCCAATTCACTGACGGCACGTCGACCCCTGTATACCACATAGTTCCATTTCACTCTATCCCGTTCACGCCTTTCACCCTGCTAGATGTTCATTCCCCGATTGCTTTAAAGCTTTTTCACTCCATCTTTTCACCTCCAATTGGGTCTTCCAGTTCTTGTTCCCGGGCAATCCCTCTCGCACCCAGAGGAGGCTAGGCTTGGTTTTAAGCTGGGTTGGCAGACATCGGATGTAAGTCGCTAAGATTAGAATAGCTCAGTTGAAATGGGTATATACCATAAGGCTGGTATGAAATATGAGGAATAAACATTAATTATCATGCATTGGTGTAACGGTCCCACTTGTATTGTGATGTCACACAGCCTTCAGAGGGATCGAGTTGCTAGACGATGTTAAATGATAAGCCATTTCCGTTCAGTGTATGATAATGGCATTGTTGAAAGGAGAATCAAGACAGCGGGAGAGTCAAAACAAGGGAATGAGCGATGGAGGAATGACCTCTTCATAACGGTCGTCCAAGGAAACTTCATGCCAGGTTGCATGTCTCCAGTTGCATTCGGGAGATTACCACAAATACTTTTGTTCAAAGATTTTTATTCTAAAAGCGTTTCTTATTTTCGTGATGCACTTACAGCAGGCACATGTCACAATTGTAATGAAGCATGGTGCGTTGTCCCTCACTTCGTGTAAGAACAATTTGGTGTTGAGAATATGCTCTTTGAAGTAGATGATATAGCCTCATACACCTGTCAAGATGGAGACGACTTTCAGTGTCGTGTCGCCTCCCAGTATTCACAGCTCTTTGAGGAGGAAGGTGCGATCCTTGAGCACAACATCACGACACTTGAGCACGATGATGTGACACCTTGGATGTGACTGACCTGTCCCTGCCCTGATCCAAAAGGGCAAGGCCTAAGGCCAAGTCATCATACTCATGGTTATAACCTTCATTTTGAAGGATTGTACCGTCGTGCTTAAGTGGATGAAGAAGACATGCTATACTATCAGCTTATGGCGTTACTACTCCTAAATGTTAACACTGGCGTTGTCTCATCGCGTCTCACAATTCTCAGTCTACTGATGTGTCATATACCGTTGCTCGCTGCTGAGGAGTTGATGAAATTCTGGGAAGTATGTTGATTTCGTCTGAGTTTTTGTTAGTTTCAGCACACTGGTGCTTAGCCCTTATACGGTGTAGGGCTATCAAAGTATATCTGAACCTAGATAAATGGAACGTCTATTTGTATGCCTATATTTGAATAGTCTATATGTATACACGCAGTATATATCCATGATTAGAGAGTTATTTTGCATCAGATTCGAGAAGCCAGATGGGAGAGGTGGTGTAGGTGCGACTGAATCCCTCGAATTAGCTGTCAGCAACTTGTCACGCGGGTTCCTACGGGGTTACTGGAGGCCAAGTGAGACGTGACGCCAGGCCGGTCCGCCCTCGCCGTGAATATTTGCATACGGAAGAGAAAACGAGACAGCTCCCTCACCCCGATTGGAATTTATCATAGGATGATGTGAACACATGTTCTATTATATTGTTTTTATTGCCAGCTGCTATGGTTAACATTTTCCAGAGTATGTGGCTACTTAGTCACACACACCCAGCGTTCGAGGTTGCACATCATACGGGATTAGGGTAAGTGGACACCTTCGGGATGGGGAGGTCCTAGTTGACGCTGTATCCCCTTTCTTATGCTGTGTGGCAGTGATGCAACCCCTTCGAAGGTGATTGCTCGTTCGCGATGTTACTACCTGTAGCCTGAATCCTTTAATACACACACACACACACACACACACACACACACACACACACACATTCATTTTTCTTTTTATATTTTCATACTTGTTCGCCATTTCCTGTCTTAGCAAGGCAACGCCAGGAACAAACAACGGCCCCTTTTGTTTATATTAGCACTTATGTGTAATGCACCGAAACCCAGAGTCTACCAACCACAGCCTAAGTGCTACAGACTATTCCATGGTTTTCCCTGACCGCCTCATGTGCCCCCGGACATCTTTGAAGGAATTTTAATGACTTGGGCAAGTTTTCAGAAGAACCATTGATGTGCATGGAGTTAAATAAAGATATTGATGATAGAAAACTCACAAGGAATATGACAATTCACATTGTTTTACCAAAAAAGAGCCCCGAGGGCCTGCTTTCTTGGGACTAAAATGGCTTTTTGCTCTTGGGTACTGGGGGAGACGGAAGGGTTTACTAGGGGGATTGCCTCACTTCTATGTTGAAAGATGCCCTAGGTATGCCCTGGTTTAGTCCATTGACAGCACGTCGCTTCCCCTATACCACATCGATCGAATTTAGTCGTGTGTGTGTGTTCTTCAAGCTTGTACGTTTGAAGGCGGGCCGCTGTTGTACCTGCGGCTGGTGGTTGTGCCTGCCACAGCGACAGTGTTGTGTGAGGCAGGCGCCTCAGCACGGCCCTCCAGCACCATGCCGGCCGTCCATGGTGGTGGCTCCCTCCAGCAGACAGACCGGGACACTGGAGACATAATATAGACTGCGTGATGCACGTCGCCCCTACGCTCTGTACACATACATTTCCCCACGGATCACATGACGACGGCCAAGCCCGCTCTCTGCCCTATCGTTAGTGCGGAAAGGAGGACGTAATAGTAGACTCTCCGACGTTGATTATGAGGATAGTTTATGTTGATTTAACGCTCTCTCTCTCTCTCTCTCTCTCTCTCTCTCTCTCTCTCTCTCTCTCTCTCTCTCTCTCTCTCTCTCTCTCTCTCTCTCTCTCCCCGCCCTCTACCACTCGCCCAGGTCTCTTTTAAAGACGCAGAAGCTGTTAATACATGACCTTGGTCCATAACTTCTGTGACACGCAGCAGCGCGAATGCTAGGCCAAGATCGATGGGTTGATTATCCACCTCCACCCCAAAGTGAATGACCTCGTGACCTTAACCTTTGACCTCCAACCGTGAAAATTCTAACCCCATTAGTCAGTCCGTAAACCAACTTTTGTGTGTGTGTGTGTTCTGTGCATTGTTTGATTCTCCAGTTGTCTCCTGCATGCCACGGGACCATGTTAAGCAGACGACTCCTTTTTGGGGTTGTTTTTAGATAGACATGACTGTTATGTAGTGGTCACAGACCGTCGGGTTGAGGCCAGTGGGGTCGTGTTGTTGCTGACTAGAGCGGTTGTTGTGGGCCCAGTGGAGCGACTGGAGCGGTTGTTGTGGGCCCAGTGTAGCGACTGGAGCGGTTGTTGTGGGTCCAGTGTAGCGACTCTTTATCGCCACGAAGGACGTGTTTACACCCAGCCCAGGGTTAAAGTGTCAACCTCTTTGGGAGGAGTTGGAGTGTCATTCCGTTGCGTACACCAGTCCCTCTCCACCCCTGGCTATGTCGACAACATAGTGAGACGTGCTGAGCAGTTGTGTCACATGGGTCTGTTCTACAAGACGCGTACAACCGAGATGGTCACGGCGGCGGGGTCGGTCAGACGGTACGCTGAGAGACGGTCACGTTAGAGTTGACCCTACCTGACCCCTCTGCGGCCGATGAGAGTGAGTTTGGTGATTCCCTACCTGATCCCTCTGGGGCTGACGAGAGCGAGGTTGGTGATTGTAAACAGGGGTTGGCATTGGCCTCTTCTCTCTGGTAGGCCAAAGGGGAACAAAACCTGTGTTGGGACATCATTTGGTTTAGTTACAATATATTCGTGTCTCCCTTTTTTTTTTCCAGAGAATCTATTGCTTTTAGACCGATTATGATAATGCTTGTCTTCATGGAAAATTAATTAGGTTTTGGGTTTTTATTTTAAACAAAATTTTATTCTCTCGCTTCTCTTGGTTGTGGTCCATTAGAATGCTCCCCCTTTGTGGTCAACTTCGATCTGCGTCAGACGTACGAGAAGAGCGGACACAGCGAGACTGTTCAGTTAAGAGTGATCTAACGCACACGGTTCTAACTTTGTCGCCAAACAATTTGGAGTCACATATCTCAGTCTTGAGTCAAAGAGTTACGTTTGACACATTCTTGCGTCTTCTACTGGACGAGAGAGAATCTGTGTTTTGGGGAATGTTTCAAGCACCCGTTCACTTATCGTCTTCAGATTCACCTTAGTTATTCAACTTGAAATATGGCGGACGTCCTCGCATCATTATGTACATACCATCATATCGACTGTCATGAATAATGCCTCAGTACAGTTTAGATCATATCATATCGATTCATATTTTACTAATTCATACTGACCGTCATGTAGAATGAAGGCACCAGTAATAGCCAGACTTGGCTGTCGAAAGGCCCAGTTATTATTTTCGGACAATAACTCTGGCTGGAATATTTTTGCCATACTTGCTGAGTCTTTAGAATTTAATTTGCAGTTATTTCTAGACAATCACGCTCGTTATGTTTACATATTTTACCACAAAAGATGAGCCAGTATCAATTTCCTATGACACCCTTAAAGTGTTCACTTGGCGGATCGACAGCCTGGGAATCGAGACGACCAACATTTAACTCTTTTAAAGACACACCCGCTCCAGCAACCGCATTCCCGGGACGAGACCACTTATAATAAGCTGCTCTCCCAGGCGACTATCCAAATTCACCCAGATTCACATAATATCGCTAAATTTACCAATCAGGAGGGTGTAGTGGTTCCCGCTGGGTCAGTTTTTACTCCTGATTGCTCTGATGGCCATTAATTTGGCCCCGAAGACCACATCTGGGAGACTGGGATCGCTCGTCCATTGGCATGGCTGTGTGCGAGCGTAAAAGACGTGGGGTGGCCGGGGGGATGATTAAACCATGGAAATGACTTGAGGCGTTGATGGCGCTGCTTCCAACGCTGCTGCAATTTCTTCTTCTACTCGTGCCGTCACCTGCAGGTCTTCTCACGACGTCTGCGGATGAGGACTTCGTATCATGGAAGGTTCATCACACATACACACCCGTTGTGGTAAATGGGATCCCTAGGGAGTGAGAGAATGACTTCAGTTGTTTGAATCATTTTTATGTACCTCCGCCACATACCTTGGCGTCCGTTGGAGTGGGGTGAATGTGGTACCACCTCTGGGGAGCGAGAAAAGGACGCAAGATGTCTTAATCATTTTATATGTTTTAATCATTATGTATACCTCCGCCAAGTTGTTTTCAATCATTTTATGTTTTAATCATTATATATACCTCCGCCAAGTTGTTTTTATCATTTTATATGTTTTAATTATTACATATACCTCCGCCAAGTTGTATTAATCATTTTATATGTTTTAATCATTATATATACCTCCGCCAAGTTGTATTAATCATTTTATATGTTTTAATCATTATATATACCTCCGCCAAGTTGTTTTTATCATTTTATATGTTTTAATCATTATATATACCTCCGCCAAGTTGTATTAATCATTTTATATGTTTTAATCATTATATATACCTCCGCCAAGTTGTATTAATCATTTTATATGTTTTAATCATTATATATACCTCCGCCAAGTTGTATTAATCATTTTATATGTTTTAATCATTATATATATACCTCCGCTACATACATCAGGGAGTGGAAGAATGAATTATTTTAGTTGCTTTGATAATTCTATATACATCCACACATCTTATGGCGTCGGTTGGACATTACGAACATCCAACATACTACAGTGAGTACAGTGGTGAATACTGGCCACGATCACGCGCGTCGTTTCGACCTTTGGGATATAATAGGCTGGCTGGCCTTTGACCTGACCCTTAAGGTTCAGGTCAAAGGTCAGGCCTTCACACGCAAGGGACGCAACGTCGTGCTGAAGAAGCTAATCAAAGGATGATTATATGGATAGCTAGATAGGTAGTTGAGCAAGTAGGTTGGTCAGAGAAGGGATATATATATATATATATATATATATATATATATATATATATATATATATATATATATAGGTAAGTCAGTAAATAGATCGCGTGGTAAGTAAATAAAGAAACAGTTTATGTAAGCAGATAGATAGAAAGGTCATCCTATAAGTAGACAGGATTAATATAGAATTAATCTAAAAAAAAAAAAAAACCCAGTCCAGGAGGAACGTCCGACCACGTGTCCTTCTCCCTAGCATAACTACTTAATTATGGAATATTATCCTTATTTATAGGTGGCATAAAGGTTGAAAATAGGTCTGGGGGTCTACTTGCTGGTATTGTCTCGCACGTGAGCAGTTTGGTCAGTGTGTTATTTGGTTTTATATATCGTGTTGATGACAGCCCCCCCAACTGAAGGTCGACTTGGGTGTAAATCATATAGGGCAGGCACCGTCTGTGAACCCTGGGGACGGGGACGAGGCAGGTAAGACCCAGTACATATACACACGCCAGAGGGTCCTCTATCATATAGACCAGGGAGTGGCTCCCCCAGGGTATTTTTTTTACCCGGGGGGATTCCCAAGGGTGAGTGACTAGAACCCCCTTGGTTTTATAAGTTGGTCCTATGGTGTGTATGGCTCCAAATGTGGTGTTGGCCGAGAGGCACCCCTGGGGAAAGAATAGGTTGAACCCTGTGGGAGATGGGGGTGGAGGTTGGCGGAGGAATGGTTACCTTGGATTCCGAGTGACTGTAGACTAATCTTCCCTTTCTGTGGACAGCTTGACCCACCAGGTGTAGGGGGTAAAGTGGCCACAGTTAGGAGGTGTAGTGGCCACGGTTTTAGAGGTTTGATGGCCTTGGTGTGGAGGTGGGGTGGCCACGGTGTGGAGGTCGGGTGGCCACGGTGTGGAGGTGGAATACCGTCGTTATGGAGGGAGGGAAGTCGTTGGAGAACGAGCCATCACAGCGTGTGGAGGTGATGGAGGGGTGCGACGTGACCATCGTCAGCAGTACCAGGTTCCCTGACCCACGCCACATGCTAGTAAAAACGCACACATCCCTCCACTAACCAGCAACATTACATGATGCATGACCATGACCTCTTCCCCCTGTGGCGGGATACAACTGGCTTGCACATACTCCTGATTCCTTGGCCGTGTTGACCGAAAGAAAATGTAAATACGTTTTACGGACTGTGGCGATCACGAAGTTAAACCGGCGTAGCAGCACCCGACGGTGTAGGAACCTCCTGCTGAGTCACAACGATATTGACCTTTCACCTTCTGACCCCGAGTATAATACATTTACTTTGAGTTCGGTGGATCGAGACATTCATCATGGTGCGTCAAGAGGTAGAGGTTGGTATGTTGAGCTCAAAGGGAAATGCTGTGGAATGGATAACGTGAAACAGTCATGATACGTCCTCCATATGATCTCTGTAGTCTTGATTGAGGTTCGTGAGAGGGGCTACGACGCCTCCCGGCATCATGACCCGGGCGTGTATAGATGGGTTGGCGGCGGAGCTTCCCCTCCCTTACCCAACAGCAGCAAACATTACATGGTGAAGTTCCTCTCTGCAGACGCGGCGATTTGATCATAAGACAAACCAAGGAACATCATATGAATGGCATCATTATAGGTCTGAGGTCACTATTATCCTTGTGGAGTTGATTTTAAGTGGGCATTGAAGATAAAGGAAAGGTGTCTGTGAAAATTAACCAAACTTATGAAATCTCCTAACCTGCTGTAGGGCATGATATGTACCTTGCTTTACTGTTACATTAGAAATTATCAAATTTCATAGGAGGATGACACGCAAGAAATGGTATTGTTATTCTCTGCTTTCTTTCACTTCTGCGGCCATGGGCACTGAAGTGTGTGTGTGTGTTTGATCGTTCATGTATTCCTTAATATTATCGTACTGTGAGGCTCAAAAGCGAGTTGAAAAAACGAAAACAAAGATTGGTATCCAGGTATTATTGATCCAAACTCCAGGTGTAGTGCTCTGCGTCAAGGCCCTTTTTATAGGTGCCCGTATGTTGCTGCTGCAGGAGTCGTCACGTACTTTGTGTGATCAGACCATCACCATTGGAACCACGTTCCCGATGTGATCAACCTTTACTCTCGCCATCTGCCACACACCACCGCCTGCCACACCCTTCACCACTTGCGTCACGCGACCTTTCACCTCACCGGCCGCGCCTCACCATTCTCGGTGAGGCGTGACCTGTTTACTCTCATTCATTGGGGCAGTCTGTGGCTGTCTGGAGCCCCAGGCTGGTCATCACTGGTCGGACCCACCCTCCCTCAGAGTCCAGCATGACGGGGCCCCAGCCTTACACACCATCAGCTGTCACCTCTCCTCGTCCCATCAGCCAGGAAGACGACCCAGAGAAAGTTGACAGAGGACACACATAACCTTAGCCATGGTAATGGTAATGTCGAAGCGTAGAATTGTGACGATATCGACCTGCTGAATGTAGTTGGACGGATTGATTTATTCACAGGTGTGCGGGGCCGGACATTCCCCACTACCTAACAGAAGGTTGTCCCGTCAGTCAACTCCCTGATGGTGGTGTTCTACCCCACCATCAGTAGTATGTAGGTCACCTCGTCCATCACCATTCACTCGGTCTGCTTCTCCATCGGTTTACACATGGGGTCAGGTCATCTCGACTTCATCACTCAGGGTCTCCTATGTCCCATTGTCATTCGCTGGATTCACTCCCTCCATCACCAGTGTGGACGAACATCCCCATCATCATTCTGTAGTCCAACATCACCATCGCTCGCATCGTCATGTTGCACTGTGTCTGTCTCCCTCGCCTATCTCTTGTCTTCCAGTGTTGGACAACTTTCCCCAGCATGACCTCTCAGTGTATCAGCTTGTTCGTATTCTAATACCAGGGATAATGTCGTCCCATAGATTTTGTGATTTATGTTTCTCTCTTGAATTTGCTTTATGCCTACAATTGACGTTTCGATCTGGTGTGTGTGTGTGTGTGTGTGTGTGTGTGTGTGTGTGTGTAGGCAGGGCAGGGAGCACCAGACCTCGACAGAGTTGGCCATGGTGTGTGTGTGTGAGGCGAGGCATCAGTCCACCACGGGGGACACAGTTTGGTGCCATCCCCTGTAGGACGGTGAGTGGGGCAGGCATGAAATTGACCTCCTCCTCCTCCTCCGTGCCATCTGCTCCTGGCCTCACCGTCTGTCAACACACTCCCCTTAAGATCAAGGGACGGTGTTCTTAAGACGTCCAGTTACACGCATGCGTACTGTCCTTACTGTGGCGGCTTGTTCTCTCTCTCTCTCTCTCTCTCTCTCTCTCTCTCTCTCTCTCTCTCTCTCTCCATTTATCGTGTCCTGCGTCTGTGTATATATGTATGTATCATGTATACGTCGTGTTTATATATCACGCCGCCTTTATGAGCCAAAGTGTTCATTATTGCAACACGAATGTGGTAATGTCTGGTTGTGAGGCAGCCGTGAGCATCATCTCTCTAGGATCTCCTCCTCCCCTTTTTTTTCTTTTTTATCTGGCTCCTTTTTTTTTCTGCTAAGTGTTTACATTGACTGTAAATGAATTTTAATACGTTGAGCGTGAGAGCACGACGACCCTTGGGCACGAAAGTACGACACCATGTGCATGATGGTACGACCCTTCAGCACGGCGGTACGACCCTTTAAATATGATAGTATATAACCCTTGGGTATGATACCCTGGCCTTTAACGGAAGGCCGGGCCATTATACCCAAGGATTGGACCGTATAGCTATAAGCTTAAAAAGAGTAATAAGCTTAGAGAAAAAGCTTAAGTTACCTACCATCTAAAGTAATAAGCTTAGAGAAAAAGCTTAAGTCACGTACCATCTAACCTGCCATGCCTATATAATGTATCTTAGGAGATTTAAGGTATTCCTACTTCCTCTCCTGTATATACACTCTTAACGTTCATGTGCCTCTCCCTCAGCCAAGCAGCCAGAGGTTTCCCTCAGCGGGGTGTGCGCTGTCATCCTGCGTGACCTTGAACGACACACGTTGACCCAATAACTGCGCTGGATTATATCACGTGGAATTTTCTTGCCTTGTGGAGATCTGTCGTTGCGAGGGTAAATTTACACAAGAAGGGGAGGAGGGTGTGGGAGGTGTGCTAGTGGTGAGGAGTGTGTGTGTGGGGAGGGGAATGGTGGGGTGATTAAATTAAGGTCGTTTCTTGTATATTACGTAGACTGTGTTGTCTCGCCTCTCTTGTTGTGTAGCAGTGAGTATTGTATAATTTTTTTCCCACCCCGGAGCTCAAACACGACGTGGCGTCTGCACGTCTGTTAGTCTTGTTTTGCCCGTCTGTCTCTGTTTGTAACGGGTATTGGTTAACGGTTTATTGAATTCACTGCAGCCAGCGACTGTATATATATATACTTCCCACGTATTCTATGCGTGCAGTAGAAGGCGACTAAAAGGGAAGGGAGCGGGGGGCTGGAAATCCTCCCCTCTCGTTTTTTTTTTTTTTTTTTTAATTTTCCAAAAGAAGGAACAGAGAAGGGGGCCAAGTGAGGATATTCCCTCAAAGGCTCAGTCCTCTGTTCTTAACGCTACCTCGTTAACGCGGGAAATGGCGAATAGTATGAATATATATATATATATATATATATATATATATATATATATATATATATATATATATATAGAGAGAGAGAGAGAGAGAGAGAGAGAGAGAGAGAGAGAGAGAGAGAGAGAGAAGAATTACACGCACGTGCTGTCAACGGTGGGACTTGAGAGAGAATGATCAAAGTGTTTACGCAAATATTGGGGGGTGGCAGCGTATTGTTTGCTGATGATGCTCAGAGTGGTGGCTAGGATGCGGCAGGTCTAGTGGCGGTGTATACCAGCTCGGATGGGCTCGAATTCAGGTTCAGGTTGTGGATCAGAAAGTTTCCTCTCACGAAAAGATTAGATCTGTTTATGATAATGAAATACTTGGCACTGAATTAACTCCAATCTCCAATGGCTTCCCCTGTGCACTCATCACGTAACAGAGTTTAACGTTTATTTCGGTCACTTCGTTACCGCAGTCCGCATGAGAAATCGTATTTTATAAATTCATTAAAAGCTCAGAACAGACTGTAAGGGGGTGTAGGGTTGCTTATACGTTTTGTATTTCTGCTTCAGTATGATTCAAGTATGATTGCAACTGTGGGTCTTGTGTTGCGTCCCAACACTGCCGTGTTATCCTTGACTTAGAGGGTTTTGCACCTCGCTATCTTTCCCGTCTTTCTACAGAAACTGGGACGTCCCCAGTAATCTTTAAATTGCTGTCATTATGTACAGTTTGCTGCGTTTATGATGTTTGTTAATCTCCCTCTGGCCTTCCCGTGGTAGATGAATATTTCGAGTAAAATATCCTCATATGAACCACGACCAACATTATTCATTGTATTATTTTGATCCATGTTTATGAGTTGCTCGTATCACGTCACCATTATAGTTATGATCAGTTCAGTTAAAAGATGTTAGAACTTGTTCATTATTTGTAGTTTTTTTTTTTACGTTGGAAGGCCCCAGTCACAGACCAATGTCCACACCAGGGCATGGCCTTAATTGAAATATAATTAGGGTTAATGAGAGGGAGAAAGAAGAGATATTATACTGGAAGAATTAGAGAATTTCTCTTTTCAAAACGGGCTAGATCATAGTTCTTAGGAAAGGGCTACAGAGCTCAAGAGCTTCGAGGTGTAGGAAGAGAAACATATATCAAAATGGCCCACTCTCAGGGTGCCAACGGCCACACTGTAATTATGTGACACAGTAGCTGGACGAGTATTACGTGGTCAAGCTAATGATGGGGGAACACTGCCTCACGCTGATCTAGTTTGATTACTAGCTCCATAAAACAGTCTTGCCAGCCAGTTTCCCAGCTCTCGTTCATCCTCATATTCTCTCTCCTCATTTAACCTTTTCTTTCTCAGGATTCTGCTCCCAAAACCTCACTCATGATAACTATAGTTATGTCTCTTAAGTTTGCTCGTGTGTGTGTGTGTGTGTGTGTGTGTGTGTGTGTGTGTGTGTGTGTGTGTGTGTGTGTGTCTGTCTGTCTTTGAGTTTGTCCTTCAGTCAGTCAGTCGTTTTGTCTGTCTGTCTCTGTGTCTGTCTGCCCCTATGTTATGTCTCCTCGGTGCCTACCTGTCTGTCAACACTTTTATTCTGTGACAGGCGGCGTCAGCAACTTTATATTTGGGTTTGGAGACTGAACACGTGCTTAATTGCTCTCTCTCTCTCTCTCTCTCTCTCTCTCTCTCTCTCTCTCTCTCTCTCTCTCTCTCTCTCTCTCTCTCTCTCTCTCTCTCTCTCTCTCTCTCGTTTTAGGGGTAGGGTCAAGTGGTCAATATCACAGGGGTCACAGGCATGATCTGGAGGTGTGGTAGAAACCTAGGCAGATCGCGCACTTTGGTAAGGTTAGTATTTTCTCCACTGTGTAGATGGTGGTGGGTGTTGATAAGAGCTCCACTGTGTAAATGGTAGGGGATGGTTGATCCGGTGCCACTGGATGAATGGTGTAGGTGTAGTGGAGGCCACCTCTTTAGTAAACTTAGCATGTGAGCCACTAGAACTGTAATGGTGAAAAATTGAGGGAGGAAGCACTCGCTCTCCCCTCGCTGTCAAGTAACGTTCCGTCTTGGGAAGTGTGTGTAGGGAAGGCGGAGGGCAGAGCTGAGGGTGAGGATCGGGTGGGTGTCAGGAGTAAGGTGACTGGCCCTCTCAGGGTCAGGTTGTCGAGGCTGAACTTGTTGCCTTAATTCGCGCGCGCGCACTCTCACACACACACACACACACACACACACACACACACACACACACACACACACATCGTCCAGCCTAACTCCACCTTCCACCACTCTACGTACAGCTCTCCCAGCGACGGGTGAGGCCATGGAGACACCACAAGGTCTTATCTCTTACCCATCACATGCACCGTATCTGATGTGTTTTCTTCACCTGATTTGTGAACGTAAATACTAATTGTTTTCTTCCTGTTTGATAGATTCATCCGAATAATTGAACCTCCCTGGGTAGAGTGGTTCGACTCTTGGGTTCATATGATAGCGAAGCCTTTGATCTTTAAGGGTCAGGTCGGAGGCCAGAAGCCATCATACCGCGTCGTGCTGAGTGGCAGGAACTCCGTGATGAAGGGTCATACACCGCTCGTGGTCAAGGCTCATGGGGGGTCACACCCTCGTGCTGTAAGACCCCTGTATGGTCAAAACGACTTGTCATGGAACTTGTGTCGTGGACTCCCTATCATATCGCCTTGATTCATTGGCCAGAGGAGGAAGCAGAGGTGCAAGACCCTCGTATTTCCCGAGATATGGCCGAAGGTTTTCAACACACCCTGATCTGGACGTTTTTACTTTCATGAGAAACTTCATGACATGACTTGCTACACCTTAATCCAGAGCCTCGGTGGAGATCAGATGATCTCGGTGTATAATTTGTGCTCTGGCCGATGCTGAACCACAGTGTAAGTTTGTGATGATAATGTGAGTGAGAGTTATGGATAATTTGCGCTGTAATTTCAATGTCAAATTACCCCGTTGCAAGACATGATGATAATTCTCCGTGGCTGCTTGCGAGTCATAAGATGAATTACATTTCTCCTGTTTTTTATGAGAGTAAGGTAACGTTATCATTATGAAGGCATTCGCTCTGGAAAAGGAGAGGTTTTAACGGGCCTTCCTTCCTTCCTTCCTTCCTTTCTAGGCTGAAAAATACAGAGGCCCTCTGCTTCCACATCCGTGCCTCTGAAAGATAGATGATACCTTACCTATCACCTGCCCAACTCACGCGTAGGTTAGCCTTGGATTCTGGAAGAGATTGTCAAAACCTTTAGTTAGATTCCGAGTGAAAGTTCTTAGTCAGTCTTTTTTTTTTTCCCCCCCCAACTTAGTCTTATGCTCTTTCGGTCCTATGTGACGTTGTGGTGTTGATGAACTCTAGGGTTTGCCAGATTGTTGGTTCGGTGCTTCGTTGATAAGGCTTGGCTGGATATAGGTTGGCTCGGTGCTTCGTTGATGCCGTTCGACTGATTGTCGGTTTGCCATTTCAGCAATACATCGGGGCACATTCAGGATATAGTCCTTCACTTACAAGGTTCGGTAGATTCTGGCATCGAAGCCTCGTTCGTATGGAAATCTGGCCCCCAGTTATCTTTTTTTCTTCATTAGACAAAATCTGTGTTTTATCGACTTTCAAGTACAACATGAACGAACTGTGAAGCAATTTGTAGTGCTGTAACGTACTGATATGTAAGTTATGTACACATATGTTTCACAACTAGATTACCTTTCTGAAATCGATATGTTCAGAAGAACTTGATCACGTGTATTTCAGTCAGTCTTGGTGATCCTAGTTCTGGGTTGGATCCAGTGCCTGAGATTTTACACTTTCAAAAACTTATAAACACACCATATGTGTGTTGGACTTGAATTGTAGTCTTTTTTTTCGTCAGTACTTCAGCTGCTGAGTTGTAGACCTGTAAGTGGCTTTTGTAAGCAGCTGAGGTTTATAGCTGTTAGAGACTTTGGTAAACAGGTGAGGTATATTGCTAGACTTGTCTCAACAGCTGAGGTTAGTAGCTGTAAGATGTCTTGTAAGCAGCTGGGTTTTATAGTTGTTAGAAACTTCTGTGAAATGCTGAGGTTTATAGCTGGACTTCTGTCAACGGCTGAGGTTTGAGGCTGAGGTTTATGGCAATTAGAGGTTTTTTTTTTCAACAGCTGAAGTTTATAGCTGTGAGGGACTTTTGTCAGTAGCTGAAGGTTATAGCTGTTAGGGACTGTTTCACAACAGCAGAGGTTTATAGCTTTTAGACACCTTTGACAACACCTGAGGTTTATAGCTGTTAAGAGCCTTTAGTTAACAGCTGAAGTTTTTTAGGTGTTAGAGACTTTTTTTGGTAAGCAGCTGAGGTTTTATAGCTGTTAGAGACGTTTGATCACCAGCTAAGGTTTATATCTGTTTGAAATTCCAGTCAGCAGTTGACGATCCTGCTCTGAGTGAGTAATTGATGGCCAGGTCGCGTGAAGCAGCGAGTGGCAGCGTGTGTGGCAGGCATACACAGTAGTGGTGGTGCTCCCGCTGCTACATGATGATGTCTTAGGCTTGGCTCTCGTCCTGTGTTGCCCCTGTTTGTGTGATGGTGTGGTGGGGCGGGAGAAGCAGTGGCTCAGCCTGACCAGCGTTAATGAGAATGCTCTCATTAACTAACGCCACAAGTTTTTGTCCGTTTATATATATATATATATATATATATATATATATATATATATATATATATATATATATATATATATATATATATATATATATATATATATTCCTATGAGTCCACGGGGAACTGAAGCACGATAAGTTCCCAAGTGCACTTTCGTGTAATAATCACATCATCATGGGAGATACAAGAAAGAAATATAACAGTCAGTTGATATACAACGAAGAGACGTAGAGAGAGAGAGAGAGAGAGAGAGAGAGAGAGAGAGAGAGAGAGAGAGAGAGAGAGAGCATTCAGGCTCTTATTAGGTACATGACCAGGATTTCATGATATTTTAGATAGAACATTATATGATTTACATGAAAACCAACAGATAAAGCCTAGTTATATTTCATTTACACTTGTGATTTCCAGTGGAAATCAATCAGAAAATGGAATTCTCTCTCTACGTTTGGCTGTTTTGAAGCATGTCTTATAAAAAAGTTTTGGTTGATATGATGATGCGCTCTCTCTCTCTCTCTCTCTCTCTCTCTCTCTCTCTCTCTCTCTCTCTCTCTCTCTCTCTCTCTCTCTCTCTGTATATACATATATATGTATATATATATATATATATATATATATATATATATATATATATATATATATATATATATATATATGTATATATATATATATCTGATTCACCTATTAGGTTTCTCCCACATTTTCACCTTTCTCGTGTTCTTCATTGTCTTTCCTCTTCACCTCCCCTCCGCCTCAGCCCTTCCTTCCTTGTTTAATCGCCTTTTTTTTAAGGGCCCGCCGCTCTCCTTGACCTCGCCTGTGACCTGGGTTGAGTGGGCGTGATCTGTGTGAAGTGTATGACCTGCCTGACCCAGGTAGGGAGGAGTAGGGGCGCTTCACCCTCGGCACTCCACACTTCCAATGGCCTCGTCGCCTCCCGGTTCCAGGCTCGTCCTATTGCCATATCCCGCGCCCCTCGTGGGTGTGTGTGTGTGTGTGTGTGTGTGTGTGTGTGTGTGCGACGTCCCGCTGCCCTTGACCTCCTGCTGGGACACACGGGTAAGACGTGTTGAGCTCCTGTCAGGCTACCCACAGAATGCTAGTGGAGTAAACTGATCACCTATTGTTGTGTTCCGTTACCATTTCCATGTTGGCCCGTCTTATGACGTGATATTTTTTTTTTTTTCAAGCAGAAGGTAAATGATTTATCTGTGTTTGAGAACTGGTCAGTCTCCCAAGGTGGCGATAGATAACGAAGTCGCAAAGCTTCGTTACATTACTTAAGGAGATCATTTCCAGGTTTGTTTTTATTCAGGTTGCTTTCGAAAACTGACTACTTCTGCTCAGGTACAGTTGCGGAAAGAATGTATTCGATTGTTTTTCGTTACTTTTGTTT
The DNA here is from genome assembly GCF_036320965.1 of Panulirus ornatus. Lineage (NCBI taxonomy): Eukaryota > Metazoa > Arthropoda > Malacostraca > Decapoda > Palinuridae > Panulirus > Panulirus ornatus. The sequence goes on along the minus strand of NC_092266.1, from coordinate 22,662,076 downwards.
GTTTGTTTTTTCTGTGTGCTCTGGAGGTCACGTTACCTGGTGATGGTGGGAGGAAATGTGGGTGTCATGTTGGCACATTCCAGCCTCGTCATGTCAGCTGCTTTCCTTCCCAGCAGCGCCAAGTCACGAGATACTAAGAAAAAAGTAAAAAAGTAGAAAATGAAGAAAACATAATTTCTCGGTAAATGTACGTGGGTGAAAGTCAAATAAGCCCAAATTCGAAGTACGAAATTATAAGTGAGTCTGGGAGGATGTACTAAAGTAAAGAAGTAATGTTACTTGGGTACGTACGACGATTGGTCTATCGTACTACGATTGGTCTATCGTTTGTTTACATTAAGTTGTGGTGATGGTGGGTGATGGGAAGCAAGATGGCCGTCTTGGCCACCACCTTCCTGAGAGACCCGGCCGTCTTGGCCACCACCTCCCTGAGAGACCCCTCGGCCACCTGTGGCCAAATCGGGAGGCATCCAGGCCTGTCGGACCTTTTAACACATGCCTTGGCACAACTGCCAGGGCTGTCACATGTATTAAACATGTCTCGGAAGCTTTTGGATTCGAGTGGAGGACGCTGGGCGGATCCGATGCAAATCACCACCCGCTCGCCAGCCGCCTCGGGGAAGGCTCGCACTCTCGGGATTGTTGAAGGAATTAATGGTGGACGTGCCGCTGTGTCAGGGTCTCCTGCAGGGGGCGAGGCGAGGCGAGGCGAGGCAGTCATTGGGATGCAGGATGGGTCTGGGGTCTGGACGTGGGAGCTGGGGAACTGGGAGGGAGGGGTTGGGTCTGGCACTTGGGGAAGAGGAGGAGGGTGTGGGGACTAGCTAAGACACAAGGCTGTATGAGGATGAAGGTTGTAGATAAAGGCCGTGTAGATTCCAGAAGATATGATTATCGATTAGATAAGCGTAAATAAAAAGGCGAATAAATGTTTATAGATTTCATAGACAAAAAGTGAATATCAGTAATCTTTTCTTATATATATATATATATATATATATATATATATATATATATATATATATATATATATATATATATATATATATATATATATTCCTATGAGTCCACGGGGAAAATGAAACACGAAAAGTTCCCAAGTACACTTTCGTGTAATAATCACATCATCAGGGGGGAGACACAAGAGAGAAATATAACAGTCAGTTGATATACATCGAAGAGAGAGAGAGAGAGAGAGAGAGAGAGAGAGAGAGAGAGAGAGAGAGAGAGAGAGAGAGAGAGAGAGAGAGGGGGAGGTGAAAAACGGAGGGTAAACAGTAGATTTACATAGATTTTTGTTCATAATGACAATGTTTACAA